>NC_048600.1:125066156-125301790 GCF_003668045.3 Cricetulus griseus | reverse complement strand
TCCTCCTCCTCCTCCTCCTCCTCCTCCTTCTCCTCCTTCCCCAGCCTCCTGCTATCTGCTGGGCTGGTTTCATCTGAAACTGTGAACCTGGGAATAGAGCCATGGATCTGTGAACTTAACAAAGAATGCAATACACAGGCATGGCAGTTGCCATTTTCCTGAAAAGAACTCAAGAGTCTTTGCAGCCATACAATATTACATGCCAAGAAAATGTGTAGTTCTACACATTCATTTTTCTTCCATATTTTCACGCAGGAAGCCGACATCTTCAGGACATGGAGAAACCAGGTGAATTTGAACACACTTGTAGCTTAGGTAGTCAAGATTTTAGACACAGTCTGAAAAGGAGTAGATCCATAATATCTGTTTGCTGAGGCATTGTATACTCCCTTTCCCCAGTCCAATATGCTTTTCTAGTGATTATCCTCTATAAAGCACCCACCACCCAACTCTGTCTCCACCACAGGTAATATCCTCTTTGGGTCTCACTGAGTGGACCCAAGTTTTATTCTGTCTTATTAATTTTCATTAAAAAATGACTTAGGTTTTCTTCTGATTATAAATATATTATTTACTTTCAGAGAGACTGGAGAATCCCTGAAGGTATAAAGAATTTTAAAATTCATTTAAAACCCTCTCTCTTTATTATGCCACCTGGAGATAACACGAGAAGGGACTAATGACATTCTTATGAAAATAGAGGCTAGAGCCTTGAAGGATTGTTTGCTTGAATACTCTATATCTAGCTTCTGTGTCAGTTACTTTTCTGTTTCTGTCACAAAATACCATGAACAAAGAACAAAGGCAACCCAGGGAAAAGAGAGAATTTGTTTTATCTTATGGATCTAGACGTGTAAGAGTCCATCACAACATGGCCAAGGCAAGGCAGCAAGCAGCAGGCACAGGAAGTTGAGAGATCATATCTTTAACAGCAGACATGAAACACAGAGAATGAACTGTAAGCCAAGTGAGGCTCCACACTCTCATCGCTTGTCTCCAGCAAGGCTATCTGACCCAAACATCTCCCCAAAGCACCACCAACTGGGAACCAAGCATTCAAATGCCTGAGCCTATGGGGGTTCCTCATCCAAACAGAGCTTTTTTTTTTTAAGATTTTCTTTTTTATTTATTATGTATACAACATTCTGCTTCCATGTATATCTGCACACCAGAAGAGGGCACCAGATCTTATAACGGATGGTTGTGAGCCACCATGTGGTTGCTGGGAATTGAACTCAGGACCTCTGGAAGAGCAGTCAGTGCTCTTAACTGCTGAGCCATCTCTCCAGCCCACAACCAGAGCTTTGTAGCAGCAATATAAGCCACTTACTTGACCACTGCTCCGGTTACTTGACCACTCTGTGTCTTTTTCTCCACTGCTAGGTTTGGGATAATAACAGCCCCTACTTCAGGAAGTTAAATGAGTTATTCTGCATATACAATTCTTTAAACATTGCCAACCAGTTTGCCTCATAAGCTCTTACCTAAGCAGTGGGTACTATCAACATAGTGTTGGTAACTGCAGTTTGCAGCAGTGTCTGGTCCTCCTCCTTCTCCTGGCTGACATGGTTCTTTAAAAACAGGAAGTATTTTACTGCATGAATCTGCTGCTACCTTCAGTCCAGCCTTGAGCTTGTGCTTATATTCGACATGCATTAGTGTTGCTTTTCCAGCTCAGTTGAGTGGACCACTCTGTGTTACATGCCGTTTTCTAAGCTGCTGTAAATGCTTTGGAAATCAGGAAAGGTACAATAAATAATCAATGCTTTTACATTCAAATATCCTTTACTGGTCATGTTTTTTTCTCTCTTACCCCACATCAGCAATTCTAAGCCAGAGAATAGTGTCTCTGCTTTGCTCTAACTCCAACAGCTCTTTGAAACTTCTCTTGGACATGGTAAGATTCGGTAATTCATTTGTTCAAGGTTTCTGAGCAGTTTTTATGTTTGTGAATTCTTATACGAGCTCTCTAGGGTTTGCCATAAGGATGAAGAGAATGAGTTGCATTTTGTATTTCTCTTTTTGCTTGACTCATTGGAAAAAAGAAAGAGTTGAAGGGCTGTGATAGACTTTAGGCCTAGGGTGGTGTTCCTTCCTGACAGCTGTTGCTGTAACACACATGTGAGGCATCCTGCATATAAGACATCTGCATGCACCCAGAAAACAGAAGCCCCCAAGAGTGTTCTGCTTGTTTTAAGTTATGGTTGACATCAGCCAGAGCTAGATTTCAGTTTTATCTTCAAGTCCACTCTTCTTGCCAATTGACTATTAGTCTCAAAATTTTAGACCTGTCCCAGCACTTTTTAAAACATGTTTCTAGAGCTTGCTCATGTAAAATTTTCATATAGGTTAAAATAACTTTTTATGTAATTTGTCTTCTATTTGGAAAATATGTCATTCTAGTTTCTTATATTAACTGCAAAAAGGCAAAGTTACATGCACATAATATGCTCCTTTGCAGACCCATGCAGGAGAGAGAACTTAGAACCATGGAAATGTCCATCAAGAAGGAGTAGCAACAAGATAAATTGCCATGCATTTGCAAATAGGATGGATGCCTCTTCTGTTGTTAAAAAGGGCATGCATTTATAGACACAGATGCTAGGATGCTAGCTCATATTTCCCTGGTGCTCTCTCACTGTTCTTGGGTATTGGAAGGCTGGCATTTTGCTATGACTCCTACAGCTCAGGAATACCCCATGCTTTATATTGTTACTGGAGTTTAGGGATGCTGGGAACTTTGCCCCTTTAACTTCCAAATTTCTCCTGAGAAATCATGCATTTCTGTTCTTATGCTATTCCAATTTTCAGAGAGACAGTGTGGCTGTGTATGTGGCTATGAAAACCAAAAAAAAAAAAAATGCCAGATGCATACATGTTTTAAACATGAACTTGTGTGTCTCTGTGTGTGGTGCCATTCTATGCGACAATGTGCAGATACCACCTGTGTAGAAGTGCATACTCTAAAACCATTAGCCTACCATGTGCTGATGCACTTATGATAGATACCTTGATTTCATCACTACCTCACCAGAGGCACTGTCCTGTTATTCTGTCTCCAGACATACATACGTGTGCACAACTTTTAAAGTTTAAATATTAAAGTTCAGCGACTATGAGCATTAAGACAGCAATGAACCTGGCAGTCAGAAAAGGGAATTTTCTCAGCAGGCACCCCAAAAGCTTGACTTACAGAATTCAGCTGATATTTTCTTTTCTACTTTTCAAAGTAGCCATGCAGATAAATATGGCTTTGGTCACTTTCCAGATGACACCTGGACCTTCAAATATGTTGGGGAAACAGATGAGGGGATTCTAGACCCCGAAATTAGGCAGACCAAGTTCTCTTGTGACCCGGGTTCAACCTGCCTTGATTTTCCACAGGAAAGCTGACGTGAAAACTACTCTCTTTGGAAAGGGGTTTTCAAAGTCGACCTCATTCAAACTGAGCAAATAATTAACTTTTCATCCTCTCATAAAATCAAGACTGTGGCTGGTTCAAAGCCGAGGACCCTGGGCTTTAATTGAATTAACTCGGTTTTCCATCCTCGCGCCGGACCATTCCAAACCATAACATTTAGCAAGGCTGACCTTCCTGGCGAGAACATAAGCGCCCATTGAAGGAAGATCGCAGAGTCAGGGCTGTGGCACGAAAATTGGGCCTGAGTGGAAAATGGGACACTCTCCGAAGGGGACAAAACACTTTCTGTTTCCTACACTTGAGAGTTCAGTACGAATGCAGTTCCGCACAGCCTTATCTCCGCCAAAGCAAAGAGAGCTGTGGCCTGCTCTCCTGAGCAGCCGTAGCTCCCACCTGGCATCTTGGGACTGCGTGCCTTCGCATCTATTACTTACCTCGCGTGGAATCAGCATTCTTCCTCCACCTCCAGCCACTCCCTGCCCCGCTCTTCCCCTCAGAACTAATGAACTACTCACTGCTCAGCCATTTCCCTTTCTTGAGCCTCACTTACTGATATCAGCATCACTCACAGGCTTTCATATATATTCGTGACCCTTACCTTGTGAGCCAAATGTGTACAGAAACCTCACCTGAAAAAACTGCACAACTGCAGTAAATACCAGGTTTTGTTGATTTAGGTTATTGTACAAAACTGACATGAGTTGATGTATCATATTCTTCAGTTACTTGGACAATTGGATGCCCAGGGTGGCTAAATAATGACGGTGGTGGTGGTAATGGTGATGATGATGATGACGATGATGATGGTGGAGAAGGAGGAGGAATAGGAGGAGGGTGAGAACAAAGGGCTCCTAATTACACCTTAATTACGGGAGGGCAGTGAGCTGACTCCTCCTCCATGCTTTCTCTAACTCCCTTTACACATTGCTATGTGTGACTCAAGAACTCAATAAATACTTGGCTAATGATGCATCCCGTATAAAGCTAGAACAACCGTCTCCCATGCCTGGGACCTGGCACCATTTTGGTAGCAAAATATGTTTTGAGTAAGTAGAAATTCGTGAAGGTTAAATTGTAAAGCGGTAGGGAGTTTCACTTTCCTTTCAAAATATTTTTGGTCTTGTAGGGAAAGACTTCTGCATTTGAGGCAATCTCCTAAAGACCACTAAAATCCACCCAACCGCAGAACATTTAAGCACGCTGAACCTTGGAATTAGTGATCTGCCTAAGGAAATGTAAAATTAAATTCTAATATTGAAGCTGACACTTTAGCATCGTCCCTGGGACTGCACGGGCAAGTCTCAGCAAGGGGAAGAAGAAATATAATTTGCTATTCAAGGTCAGCAGCGGAAACCCCCTGGGTTTATTTAATTTGGATGATGCTCCCGTAAAACCGTTGTTGATTCAAAAAAATTTTTTTTTCCTTATTTTCATTGGTGGTAGCTTATGCTGTCTGTTTCTATGAAAATGATGAAAGATGAAAGATGCTGTCTAGATGGATGAACTCTTTGGAAGTGATACTCTAGCTTGTGCATATATGACCAGAAGATTGTGTTCACATGTTTACAATGCTGTGATTATGTCCCTTGTTGAAGCAAGGTGGCTTCACACCCTGAGACTGGAGGCAGGCTCATAGGATCTGGTAGTTCCCTTAATACCTGCAACCCTCAGGAACCTTCTTCCTCAGCCCCTGTTCCTTCTACCGGGATCTGTTTCTCACAGTCATTCCAAATCAAACATCTTTACTCCTAGCTCTAATTCTTAAGGGCTTAAGGGCTGCATTTTCTCAGCCTACATCCCCCAACCCCCCAACAATATGAATGACCTATTTTAGGGCAAAGCACAGGGCAGCACTGAAAACTGGCTGGGTCTGCTCTGGGCTCTCCATGTTGTATGAGATTCATCTCTGCCTTGGTTTACTGTGTTTTATGAAGTAATTCCATCTATGGGGCACATTGTTGCTATATTATCTAGTTGTTATTAATACTATTTCCAGTCAAGGTTAAGAATGGTATGTAGAACCACAAGATGGTACCAGCTTTCCTAAGAAAGCTGAACAACTTGGAGAATAATTTTGCCTAGGAATATGAAGTCAGCCGTTACTAGGAATGTAGTTCCCATTCAAGAGGCAACTCTGTGGATCCTGTCTGGTCACCTTGTAGATGGCAGCTCCAGTTTTCTGTGTGTGAGCACAAATGGGTGTTCAGACCAGTGGCAAACGACCAGATCCTTTATCCCAGTCAGTTTCAAGTTTCTAAAAGTCGCTGCAGTTCAGCCCCTCACCTCTTGCTAATCTCCTCCACGTACCCAATTTTAGCTTTCCTCTGACTTTCATTTTCTGAGGTTGATTATTTTGAGCAGATGGATGGGGTGTCTGTGGCAAAGCATTGCTCACTGGACCCACGGCTCATATTTCACTAGACAAATATACTGCATGCTGTAATCCAGAATACTGGTGGCCACTCCATGCTGGAAGAAGCTTTGAAGGCAGAAGTCGATCGACTCGAAGGGAGGGAGACTGGTAGACACTGGGTTTAGTGTTGTGAATAAGTGGGTTTCTGGAAAGGTTCTTTGTTTATTTGTTCAGTTATCAGACAAGGAGAGAGTCAGGCTATCTGCTTAACTACATGTGTATTCTAGGGTATCTTTGACTCTGCATGGGAATGATCCCCAAAGCAAATAAAGCAGGGTGTTTGTTTTTCAAATTATCAGGCTGGATCAGAGAAAGAGTGAATGAAAAGAGCAAATGTTGTATATTTGGGAGGATTTCTTCAAAGCGGTACCTATTTTTCAGATGTTTTAGTGTTGATATTCTATAAGCAATATGGGATTCTTATAGAAGAAAGCTATGTCACAGAGACATGACTTGTCAAGTGTATGACCTGGCAAATAAAGAGACAAGAAAATGTGTGAGATGACAGTCTTTGGCCTTATTTAGCATTGATTTGAATCTTAGGCTGGCTGGTGTGAGATCATCACTTGTCCAATATGACACTACTAGTACCATTTTTTGAAGTTTGTTTGGGAATTACACACACACACACAGACACACACACACTCACACACACATATATATTTTTATTTGGTTTGTTTTAGTTTTTGTTTGTTATTTTGGTTTTCAAGATAGGGTTTCTCTGTGTAGCCCTGGCTGTCCTGGAACTCATGCTATTGACCAGGCTGGGCTTGAGCTCACAGAGATCTGCCTACCTATGCTTCCCAAGTGCTAGGATTAAAGGTGTGCTCCACCAATGCCTGGCTGGGATATGTTATATCTAAAGGTTTTTAAGTTATTAGTATTTTCCTTCTAGGAACTTATTTGTTATTTTATTTACATTTCACCCAAGAAACAGATGAACATCAATCTTTCAGGTTTCAAAGTGCATCGTTGGTGTTGTGGTTAGAGTATTCGTGTGGATGTGAGCGTGTGAGCAAAGGTGCCTGCAGAGGACAGAGTCCTAGGATCCCTAGAGCCAGATGTTTAGGCTGTTGTTGTCTGTCTAATCTAGGTAGTAGGACTTAAACTCTGGTCCTCTGCTAGAACAGTACCAGCTTTTAACTTCTGAGCCATCTCTCCAGCCTACTTATACAAGTATAAACTATATAGATGGATTATAGATTGAGTTATAAGGTAATGACAAATTTACACTGTTGCTATCCATCTTTAAAATGATCACGTTTTTGTATATACTTAGCCCTATTGCTCCTCATGCATCCAGAACAGAGGTCATATTGGGGACAAGAGTGGTGTGAGCATCCTAGTTAAGGGGTGGCAGTTGAATAAACAACAGCAGTCCATGTTTCATTGTGTCACAGCCCAGCTTCATCCTGCTTCTTGTTCCAGTATCTTTAAGGGACCCAGGCTCTGTTTCTTTATCCATTTCTGCACATTCAGACTGTCTTATGCACCTTGGGCTGTGACATTTGCTGTCTCTTCTAGCAGGATCCCATCCCTCTGTTCTCTGTGTCTGTAGCAAATGTCACCTATCTGTTTCTTGTGTGACTATTAGTCCTCAGCTCAGGGGTTCTGCCTCCGGAAAACATTTACACATCTCACCTCTAAAAGTTAATCTGGCTTCCATTTCTTGTTACTTGTCCTCATACAAGCACGCTTGTGGAACATGCTCTTTGAAAACCTTTGAGAACATAGTCCATTTTATTCATGTTTTCATCTCGTGTGTGCAGCAGGGCAAGGTACGTTCCGAGTACTCGTCAACCCCAATGGCTTGCTGTATGAGCTTTGTTTGGCTCTGTACTCCTTATTTAGTTGATGGACGACTTTCTTTATTTGATTCTCTCAGGCAAATGACTTCTATGTTTGGCTCCCCCAGTAAAAGAGTTTCTTTGTTTGACTATCCATGTGAAATGCTGCAACATGCTTCCCGTGATGTCTATTCTTTCTCTATGTAGAATTCGGATGGGTGGCTTTTCTTTCTTTTGGTGTTTTTCTGGCTCACAGGTTTTTCAAACAGAAGGTTATCTAAGGAGCCATGTAGGGATACTGAGATCCCTGTGTCTGAGAAACACCTGATAAAGGGTTGTTCTGCATCATGCATTCCATGTCTGAGGTTTATGACTCTATATCATATGCTGTGAGCACTTGAGAGCTGCTTAATGAAATGAGCCCATTTTCCACTCGCTGCAGCCATTAGATTAAATGCACCCAAGTAACTCTTACAACAGCAAAGTAAACTTCACTTTTCTCCCCTTAATGCTCAGTAGGAATGCTGTGATGCCACATACTGGACATGCATTTGAACCTGCCCAGCGACTGTTTGATGCTATGCCATGTATTTTTACCAGTCATTTAATGTGGTCAGTTTTTAATAATACTAATATATAAAGTGACTCCATAGCTTAAACAAGGGCACCTAATAATTCACAAACCTCAAATTTGATAAAGAGAAATTGCCCCCTTTCCCTATTTTATAAAGAAGATTATGAACATAAAGACTTGGGGAAGGATTTGGGGGAAGGGATCAGGAAGTCTGACTCCTTGTCTTGGTTAAGGGACAAGATGGGCAAGGGGTTTTTTATGCCACCAGTACAGAAAGTTGGAGTTCAACACAGTAAAGCTTATGCTCTAACAGACCTTTGAAGCTGGTCCCTTGCACAATGTCATTCATAGGCTACCCAGGACACATCACAGGACTGCTACAATCATTCCTGACCCAGCACAGAGCTAGAGGCAACACTCCCACTGTGTCTGGCTGAGCAGAGGAGTTTAAAGCATGGGAGAAAACAAGACGTGGGCTCCTGGGAATTGTCATAAAGACCCGAATCACTTGCCTGTGGCTTCGGGGCTTTGGGTGAGGCTGTGTCTCTCTCACCTGGTGAGCTTTTACCATACCATGAGCAGGGAGACTTCTCCCAACCTAAGGATGGAAGTTGAATGACAATTGTTCTTTAGTTGTATGGAAGATGTTTCAGTACCCTTTCCGGTTTCCGGTTCCACACATCTTTGCCTGCTCTTACCTTCTATTAACTCTGTTCTCTCAAACAAATCCACTTCTTGTCTACCTGGAAAAAAAAAATATATATATATATATATATATATATATATATATATATATATGTGTGTGTGTGTGTGTGTGTGTGTGTGTGTGTGTGTGTGTGTGTCAGGATAAAAGTTGAAACCTCTATCCTTCTGCTCACTCACCTTGTCTGTTATACTGCATATACTTGGTTATGAGTAGGAACTGAGAAATAGGATTTTTGTAGCCACCCATAAACCAATGAGTTCCCTTCCCCACCCATTGTCTAGAAGACAGTTGAGCATGGTGGCTAAGACAAGGCAATTGCAAAACTAGTCTGCTTGCATGCACACTGGGCATCACCACATACTATTCATGGAACTCTGGGGGAAAAGACATTGTTCTTTTCTTGAAGTTTGTGTGATGGGGTTGACAGAGTTTATTTTACATGTGGTGTCATCCTCCTCCTGTATCTTATGTAGATGAAGGTTGTTCTTAGCTCTCGTGGCTCTCAGACCTTTCTTTTTTATAGGACTTGACGCAATTTGCATGGTCACTTTCTGATTGGTTGTTTCCCTTTGTGGTTGTAAAATGTATACAACCAAAGTACATGCCTGATCTATCTTTTTGAGCAGCTATTGCACTCCCCAGGACTTAGTCTAGTGCTTGGACAATAGGCTCCCAGGGAACAGGTGATTAGACAATCTTCCAGCTCTTACTTTATTCAACAGAGTGTAGTGTTGGCTTGGGTACCACCAATGCTGTGTGTCTTGGGTAATGCGGTCAATATCAGCACAAGTTCTGATCAGATGGGAGCCCCACATTTCTTCCACTGACTTCCTGATACCAATATTATTATGTAATTTCTCTCCTAATATAAATGTAGTTGAAGGAAAATTTTCTGTCTCTTATACAGGCAAACACATCAGAGGAAAACAACACACAAAGTCAGCTTCTGAACGTAGAACAACTTAACAGGGTGAACTAGTTAGGAGTTTCAAGTTCTGGTTGAATAACTAGACTGACAGATTTTTCTTTCTTTAAATTTATTTCACTTAATGTAAGTGAATGTAACCATACTAAACTAATTATATCATTTCCTAATGTCTGACTTGTATATTTGCACAGTTATATATGTATGCACCTCTATCTATCCTTTCAAAGAAAATGAAGTCAGGAGACATCAATTGTTTGAAAGTCAAGTCTTTGTAAATGCAGTGGACCCTTTCCAAATGCGTAGGAATCCAAGATGGGCAGATCTGAGTGCTTCGAGCATCTGGTTTTATAGCTCACTTGCTTTACTCACTTTACCTCCATCCCAGGGCCGGATCATACCTGATAACTTCCTTGAGCAACTGGTTCTGGTTTGCACTTAAATCTTTCAGTCCTGCTTGATTTATTTAGCTAAGCATCACAGTCTCTGCTAAAGCCAGGTTCCAAGAGGAGACTTATATTTCCCATTTTTCCTTGCATCTGATTCCCAATCTTTCTGTTTTGAAGCTATGCAGTTTGATGTGGGGGAGCCAGATTGAAGAGGGTTCTGTCGATGTCACTGGTCAATACAGTGATAGATGCCAGCTAAGTAAAGACTGGCATGAAGCACTTGATTACAGCATCCTAACAATGTCTCTGATTGGTCCCGCCTGAAGCATGCTTTTAGGAGCATTTCAAATATGCAGACATTGAAGAAGCTGATGAACAGAACTGCTTTCCTATGATGTTCTGCTCAGATGGTAGAATGCTTGCCTAGCATTCATGAAGCTCTGATTTTGGTTAGTAATCTGTAATCCAAACATCTAAGAAGCAGAGGCAGAAGACCAGAAGTTCAAGGACACTATTCAATCCAAATTCAAAGTTTTGGGGGTTCATGTAGGAGACCTGTCCTCTCTTTTTGGTCAACCTTTAATAGATCCTAAGAGAGCCCCTATATGCTCCCTCTCCTCCCCTCTCTTTATCTTTATGTTCTCCCCCCCTCTTGTTTTCACCACAATGAGGAAAAAGGAAATTTGTGTGTCTCAATCAGATTGAAACTGAGTAAACTTGAAGAAATACAAATCTTCCACAATGAAATGTGTATTTTTCTAAGGTATGCTAGCAAGAAGGTTTCTGTTTTGTTTTCACTTCTCAATGGCAACAGTAAACAAGAAGTGTATTGGCCTTGTGGTCAGGAGGGAGCCCTGCTCTCTGAAATGGAGTCTTAGAAAACAATGACTTGTGCATGGATTGGCTGAGACTCAATGTCTCAATCAGAGCCAGGCTTCCGTTCACCAGCCACACCTCTCTTCATCCTTCTCTCTCCTGCTCATGCCCAGACCCTCTGCTCCATTTGTGTGCTCTGTCTAATACCTCTTTATGATGTAATCATCTAGACTGGGACTACATAAGAACAGAGAGCAAAGAATGGTGGGTTTTGTTTGTTTTTGTGATAAATCTCCTATGGTAAGGCCAGCAAAGACTTTCTTACCTTGAAGGGATGGATGGGTTGCAGCGGTCTTGCATTACCATGATGTGAAATTGATTTCAAAGATGCTGCCCACTCATATCTTTCTAGGAAGCCATCTTTGAGCCTTGGCATCCTCAGATGCCAAGGCTTTTACATCTTCATAGACAAGATGGGTCCTGTTGTTAAAGCACCTGGCCCACGTATCACACCAAGCCATGTTTCCAGTTTCTTTTTGTCTACTTGTGCTGGCTAGGGGAAGCCAAGCAGGCCTAGTTGGTGGTGGTGGAAGAGTGCGCACTTACCTTGTTACAGGAATTAGGACATCAAGAGTGGCACAGATTTGAAGGCTATTCTAGAAATCAACCAAACAAGAAAGTCATACCAGGTTTACCTTGGTACTGAGGAAAATTACCACAATGCTGCAGACAAACTCAGGACTACACAGAGCACAATTTACTGGGGATGTGCAGACAGAAGTGTGGTCCTGGTTGATAGCAAGACACCTGGATTGCTGTAATTTGGTTGAAAAGCAAAAGGCTTATATAGTTAACAGGAGATAATTGACTTCATCTGAGTCAGAATGAACCTGTTTTGTCTGAAGCTAACTTGAAGGATGATAGGAGGTGCCAGTTAGCTGACTCAGAAGATAAAGCATTTGTCACCCATGTGTGAGGACCTGAGTTCAGATCCCTAGAAGCCATGTAAGGATGGACAGGGTGATGCACATCTGTAATCACAATATCCCTAAGGATCAGGAACATGGAAATCACAGGCTTCTCAAATGCTTATAGGCCAGCTAGATGGGAAGCAGCAAAAAAAATATCCTACCTCAAGCAAAGGGATGCGAGGACCAACATCTCAGGGTATTCTCCGACTTCTACAAATGTTCTGTGGCAATGTATGCCTGCACTTGCACACATACAACACATGCACAAGCACATACATATACAAACAAGCACACACACACACACACACACACACACACACACACACACACACGATAAGACCAGCCCCGGTACCATGGCACAATATAAAGCTTCAAATACTGCCTTGATGGTTTAGTGTACTGATAGTTTTTAGGAGGAATATATGGAGAGAAATGACTGGGGTTACTCAGGAGCCATCCTGGCAGTTGTAACTCAAGATGGCTGCCACCTGGCCAAGCTGAACTGGCACAGAGGCCTCCAATAGCTTGACTGAGAAAGACAGAATATTAATAGTTAAAGACAGTGCCAGTTTTTTTTTTTAAACAATGTTTAATGTGGTGGATCCTTGAACTGGGTTTCTTAAGCCCCAGAACACCAAAATCTAGTTGGCTATTATGGGTAGATGCTGATACAAGATGCAAAGAAGCAAAAATGTACCATTAGAAGCTTTTCAATATGAAATCCAGATAATCTGAAGAAACAGATTGTCTTGGTGGTTTCTCCTATGTGATGGTCAGTACTGTCAACTAAGACAGTACTTGTCAGTTCTGAAGTACCTAGGAGACAGGACTCTGGCACACTTTTGAAAGGTTATCTGGATTAGTTCAATTGAGTTAGGACTACCTAACCTTATACAGCTGTGGTCTGGGGTCCCTGAGTAAATGGAAGAGACAGGGAGATGAGCTCCAGCACTCATTCCTCACTACTTGGCTGCAATGTGGCCAGCTTCCTCAACTTCCAGTCATCACACCTTCCCTGACACAATGTCCCCATCTCCCCAGTAACTGTGAGCCAAAGAAGTCCTTTCTGTATTAAGTGGCTTTTTTTCAGGCCATTTCATTATAGCAACAAAGGCACAACAAATGCACCCAGCCTACTGAAAATTTTACCCAAATCATTATAGCTGGATAGTGATGCAACTCCCTTTAAAGGAGCTATGAAAAAAATCTTTGGCTACACTCTGCAAATGCCTCTGAATGTTAATTTCTTGGTTTTTATTATTTATTTATTTATTTATTTATTTATTGGTTTTTTGAGACAGGGTCTCCCTGTGTAGCTTTGGAGCCTATCCTGGCACTCGCTCTGGAGACCAGGCTGGCCTCGAACTCACAGAGATCCACCTGCCTCTGCCTCCTGAGTGCTGGGATTAAAGGCGTGTGCCATCAACACCCGGCCTAAATTTTTGGTTTTTAATGGTATATTTTTCTTCTTTCTAACTGAAACGTCTTAGGCTTTAACACATTCATTTTCCGTTTAAACGGGCTGATCACAGCTGAAGAGTTGGCCTTCCAAGATGCAAATTCAATCTTACCCTCTTCCTTCCAGTCCTCAGCCAGGCTGTGTCAGATTTTTCCAGTTGATAATTTCTAGTTCCAAGTCTTTGAATCCGGTCTTCTCAACTTGTCATCACCCAAAATATTAGCCTTCAATCAGATTGTGAAGATACTGTACGTCTCCTTGGAAGGCAGATAGAATAGCACCTCATCTAGTGGCTTTGACTTTACCTGGAATGGCCTTAAGGAACTTTCCAAAAATACACTCTCACAAAAAAAAAACCCAAAAAATAAAAAAAACAAAACAAAAATCCAAAACCTTCGATGCAGTAAGTCACCTGAGATGACCAGAGTCAACATGAAATTTACTAAATTCATTAGTAAAATGAATTTTGTCTCATTTTATGGGTATGTACATATGAGATATGTGGATTCATGTATGTGGATGCAGGATGGACATGCCATAGGGCATATGTGCAAGTCAGATGTTGGCCCTGGCTTTTCTGCCTTGCTTGAAACAGGATCTCTATGCCACTGTGTGAAACAGGATCTCTATGCCACTGTGTGAAGCAAACAGGATCTCTATGCTGCTGTGTAAAACAGGCCAGCTGACCTTGTGAACTTTAGAGATTCTCCAGGCTCTGCTGCCCATTTCCCCATCAGGATACATGGGGATTACAGATGGTGTGTTACTCCATTCAGCCTGTTCATGGGTTCAGGGATCCAAACTCAAGTCATCAGGCTAATGTGGCAAGTTCAGTTTACCCACTGAGCCATGTCCTTGGCCTGTGTTAAATATTCTAATCTGAGCTCATGGAACTAAAGTCTCACTGACATTTAGTCCCTTGATTTTTAACTCCCAATTGAGTCTTTTATGCCAGAGGTGAAGAGTTGGGCTATATTACTAATCCATCTACCCACATCTGCTGGCTCTGGAACGTAGCTCAAGCAAGTGAAGGGTGCTCACAGACAAACCTTGCCATGAATAGGAATGAAGGCTGACCTTGCTACTAGACAAAATTGAGGAAACTCTGGCCACTGAATTTTGGACAAATGTTAAAAATTCTTTTAGAATGACTGTATCTCAAATATTGCATATATCTTTAGATGTTGTATTGAACCCCTGCTCTCTCTTTCTCTCTTACTTCTTTTTTATTTGTTTTTGTTTTGAGACAGAATTTTATATAGCTCAACCTGACCTGGAACTTATAATGTATCCAGGGATGCCCTTGAACTCCTCATTTTCCTGTTTTCAGCTCCCAAGTGCTGCGGAGTGTGTCACCATCAATCCTTGCTGTTCCTTTCATGTCCAATGTCACTGGGAGGGATGACAGATGGACTTCCTTCATTGGAACCTCAGATAAGCTCCCTTCCCATGGTAACAGATAAGAAGTTGAGAGATCTTTAAAAGTTTCTCCAGGTCAATTTCTAAAAGTGACAAGTGTCGTTGCCAGTGACTGTCTCCATACTTACAAATGTTGACTCACTGACACTGGCAATCAAGAGAAAACATTTTCTTAAAATGAAATTTCTAAGTGCTCCATAAGTGGCCTCTGGGAAACAGTGTGGGATCTGCACTGTCTGTATGAAGAAAGCCAGCAGCGTTTTTATACATGTTTATCGCTCTCGGAGGTTAATACCTATGTACATATATAGTATATGATATATCTATGCATATATGTATGTGCATATAAACACACATACATACACATATACTACATAGAAATCCTCCTTTGTTGGAACAATTGCTCATTCACTTCTGAAGCAGTGTAGGCTTGGCCAAAGCATCTGTTGCCATCATGAAGGTCTTGTACCTGAGAGTGCGTGCTCTTTTGGGATCTAGCAGAATCCTCCCAGACTGGGTGGTTTCCTGTCTGGACTGAACCTTCAAAACAAGGAAACTGTTGGAACCGAGAATAGCACTTGGCCTGATGGTTCTGACATTGACCGAACCTGGAAAAGTTCTGCATTGGGGGGAGGAAAGGATGCCCCAACACTAACATCAAGCTTAATGGAGTGACTAATGACGTCACAAGCCTGGAGTATTAGCATTTCTGTGGTCGCATTTCTTAATTTACCATGTGAGTCTTCCAACCCCAGTGCCTAAATCTGTTTACCACCCATTTTCAGTATCCTTAGTCTTGTGGCACTATGAGAAAAAAAAAATCACCTGAGTGGAGAGTTCTGGGAAGAGGGATGCCTGGAGTACAGCTGAATGAAATGTGAGAAAAGAGTCGGCCATCATTGCTTCTCTTTGCTAGCCAATGTTGGCTGTTATACACAGGAGGAAAGTACCATTCGATGTCTTAAATGAAGATGGAATGGGTACCGCTTACCACATGCCTTCCAAAAGGGAAGATTTGGGGCCACATATTGTTACTTTGTCACATCTGCTACTTTGCCACATACATTCCCCTAGCATGCATAAGCACACTTAACCTATTGTAAAGTTCATCTTTCCTCAAATGTTACCTATGCCAATACTCGCCCCCGAATGGCACACCCCAAGAAATAGTTCAGCAAGGTTTTGCTATGTGATAACAATGCCTAATGCATGTGTCTTGGGGACTAATTATTTGTCTCTTGAAAATAATGTGTGGTCTGAACAAGAAATTCCATAATATGCATATATTTTTTTCCCTTCAGCAATTTTTCCACTGCGTTGACTGACCTTTTCATTTGGTGGGGCCGCTGGTCAGTGTTGAAAAGAGAAGCACAGGCTCCCAGCCCAGCTTTTGCTGCCACTGTCCAGCTGTTTTCATTTCCTTTTTAGAAACCTCAGGTTGCATAGTTTTAGGTGCATCTGTTGCAAAACACTGTTTTGTTATGTTTTTGTTTTTTTACTTCTTGGTTACTTTTTATTTTTCTCTTTTTGGCAGAAACAAAAATTTTATATTATGGTACAATAGGTGACAAGCTAGTTAAGAGGCGGGCCAAGAGAATATTCCTACTCCCTCATGTCCTCCTCACCCCTCCTCTTCTCCCCTTCTCATTATCCTAGCTCTCTCTCCCCTCCCTCCATGCTCCCAATTTGCTCAGGAGATCTTGTCCCTTTCCCCTTCTGTGGGGGATCATGTATGTCTTCCTTAGGGTCCTCCTTGTTTCCTAGCTCCTGTGGCAGTGCGGATTATAGGCTAGTAATCCTTTGCTCTATGTCTAAAATCCATATATGAATGAGTACATACCATATTTGTCTTTTTGTGATTGGGTTACCTGGCTCAGAATGGTTTCTTCTAGTTCCATCCATCTGCCTGTGAATCCCAAGATTCCATTGTTTTTTTTTTTCTGGCTGAGTAGTACGCCATTGTGTAAATGTACCACATTTTCTCTATCCATTCTTCAGTTGAGGGGCAATAGCTTATTCTAAAATGTTCAAGAGGGGACTGGAGAGATGGTGCAGTACTTAAGAGCCTTTGCTGCCCTGACCTGAGTTTTGGTTCCTGGCAGCCATGCTGGCTGGCACACAATTGACTATAAGTCCAGCTCCAGGAATCAGAAGCATTTATTTCTTACTGCATATATTAATTCATATGAAGAATAGCATCTAGATCCAAACAATTCCAAAGGTAAGTTTCAAAACTCTGGCCTGCACGATAAAGGTAGATAAGGAAGCTGTGGGGATGGGTGGATGGAGTCTCCATGTCATAGAGGGGAAGCCAAAGTAATCAAACCCTTTTCAAGCATGAGCATAAATTTACTACCAATCCAATTTCACCTTTAGATATTTACCCAGGAGTGATAAAAGCATTTATTTTTAGGAAGTTTATGTGTGAATATGGTAGCACTACTTCAAATGGGCAAGAAAAAATTTAAAAATCCAAATGACCATGATGGATGATGAGGTCAACAAAACACAAAGTGTTCCACATAACAGGATTTATTCAGCACTATGCTAATCAGACTTTCTCAGAATTGTGGTAGTATACCTAGCAAACAAGGGAAGATGGGATTCTTTTGCTTCACACATGGTTTTATGATCTTCAGTGACTCCATAGACTCTGGGCTATGGTAAGATAGGATGTCTTGGTGGCAGACGGATGTGGCCGAGGCTGTTCTCTTCATGGTGGACGGGAGCCAGAAGCACAAAAAGATCTAGGGCAAGACAGTCTCCAAGGATACACTCCCAGTGATAAGCTTCTTCCTGCTTGACTCCAATACAAATTTCCTAGAATATTCCACAGGGCACTACCAAGTAAACTTGATGCCTTTAATAGCTGTACTTTTTAAGGGGGGGGGCGGGTGGGATATTTCATGTAGGAACAATGACAGCACTAAACAGAAACCAAGCACGAATACATGCTATAACACAAAGAACTGAGACATATTATGCAAATTTGAGCAAGTCATATGCAAATTACTAGCATTTCTATAACCTGGTGGTTAATCTGTTGGTGTTGACAATTCAGGATGCTTCTGTTCATGGATTTCTAACTTAGTGAGATGCTTTAAATCTCCGTGTTTCTTAGAGAATCAATGAGACAAATCTCAATAACCAATTTGCCTCAGGTACCTGGTTGAGATGCACCAAGAGGACAACACCCCCCCCCCCCCCCGCAGCATAAATCCCTGAACAAACAGCCATCATTCTGGTCTGACTCAGCTTTAGAGCTGATGGACAGGTGGCTTGGGTGATACTGTCTGTAGGCAGAGGATATACAACCCACAAAGAATGGTGACTGGCAGGTTTCACTAGGCACTGTCTGTATCAACAGCTCCTGGCCTTTTTCTGTGGAGGTACTTAGGATACCCTCTAGGATAAATTCATTAAAACAACAACAACCAACAGGTTTATTAGTAGCAGAATACTTAAATAACATTGGAAATCTTCTGGGAGAGGAGGAGTAGTCAATTTCCTTCTCTGTATCATTGTTTCTGTGACCTGGACCAATGGGTTCAATATCTTGATGGACATTCCAACTTGTATCTCACTCCTTAGAAGATGCTAGGGGGTGGCATAGTGTGATCTAAGGGTTATCATTGCTTTACTGGCATTCCTTCACTATCACAATGCAATGTGGGTGTTGTTACCTTGATGAATATTCTAAGTGTCTCTGCTTCCAAGGTGGGGGGCAGGTTCCTGGTTCCTCAGAGGAACTTTTTCCTAGACTTTTTCTTTTAATCCTGTTACAGAACTGGGTACATGACTTTTGCTCTTTGTCTGGTCCAAGTGCCTACTGAAATAGTTGATAGGTATTCTATGAATGTGAGGGCTTTAATACAGAAATTCCCTTGATTTTTTTTCCTGCCTTTTCTTCAGATAGTTGTGGGTATTGAAGCCCCAAAGTGGTTTGTTGGTTACTCAAATTCTCTCTCCCTTCCCCAAACATTCTTATAGCTAGAAGAAATGGGGTATGGGTATCAACTCACTTCAACCCTTTTCTGGGAAGCCTCACTTCCTAGTCTTGAATGCACATGTTATTGTGTGAGGGTTATGCATGTATCAGAGTACACATGGAGAGGCCAGAGGACAGCCTCAGCTATTGCTCCTCACCTTATACCTTGTTTGCGATGGAGTCTCTCTCTGTTGATCATGGCTGTGTATGCCAAGGTATCTGGCCTACAGGCTTCTGGGATTAAACTGTTTCCTATCTTGTCATTGGAGTGCAGGGATTACAGATACTTGCTGCCATGTCAGACTTTCCATGGGGTCTTTGGGACCCAAACTCAGGTTCTTTTTCTTTTGCACAATTGACTTCTCCACTGGCTCATGCCTTGAATATTTTTGCTTTTCAGAGGTAGCAGCTTGCCTGCACTGTTTCATAAGCATAGGCTCCCAGGTGATCTTCATGTTTTTAACCTGTCAACCATTTCAGTGGCCTGTGTCTTACAGATAAGCTGAGGGTTTGTATTGGGAGCAGGAAATTGGGGGTCACAAATCTGTAAATCCTGAAGAGTATGTTCACTGTTGAAGTTCTACAGATAAGATCTCTGGCTTGTATGATTAACATGAATCATCTTCCCGAAATAAATGAAGCCTTCCTAGAATGTAGCATCCATATTGCAAAACAACTAACATTTCTAGTGCTCTTGGAATGAGCAGTTGGCTAAGTATGAACTCTGTGTTGGATAGTGGGGTGGTTATCTTACATTTTGATTGAGATACACAATTCGAGCCATTTGGTAGACAGACTTATTATCATTATTATTTCGTGTTTATGAATGCTTTGCCTACATGTGTGTCTGTTCATCACTTACATACCTGATGCCAGTGGAGATCAGAAGAGGGCATTGGATTCTCATTGAACTGGAGTTACAGATGGTTGTGAGCAGCCTTGTGGGTGTTGGGAATCAAAGCCAAGTCCCCTGGAAGAGCAGCCAGTGCTCTTAATAGCTGAGTACAAGCTGACAAGGACACTCACTAACAGCAACCTGAGTGCTTGTTTGCCAACACAACAGTGGTGGTAAAGGGCTTATTTATTCTCATTTTCACAAAACACTTGAAGCACAGATATTTTCCTAATTAACCAAAGGGGAATGTGTTTGAGGGAAGACCTATGGAAGTAAGGTAAGAAGAGTAGCTGTGTGGGTCTGAGAATTGGTGAAGCTGTAAATGAGGGTGACCAAACAATTCACAACTTGTTGTCTATAGGGCTCCAGGGGAACTTGGCTTCTGCACTGTTTCAGAAATACCTAGGCCTGAAACTGAGATGAATTGTTTGGGAATTGCACAAGATCAAGGTCCACTCTGAAGAAAGAGGCTGGTTTCCTTCACAGAGACGGAGGGTAAAATACACATGGCTTGGTATATCCAGGCTCTATTGTGGGCTGAATTCTGTCCCTTCTTCAAATTCATACATTGAAGTCTTGACATTCAGGAGCTTTGAATGGCTTCATTTGGAGATTGTGTACATAAAGAAGCTAGGAAGTCAGAGGAGGCTATTCCAGGAGCTTTAGACATGCACAGAGAGTGATGAGTAAGGTCACAGGAACAAGGAGGACATCTTGTCCTTTCTGTCCACTGTAAGTCAAGAAAGCCAGCCATGAAGAAAGAACCCAACTCAGACTGCTAGCCTTTACAATTGTGGAAAAATAATTTCCAGTTATTTAAGCTAGGTGGCATTTGCCATGGCATCTTTAGCAGACTTATTCAGCTCCCAGATAACTGCAGTGATCTTGGGAGGGCCCATCTCTAGACAAAGAGCTACAGGCAGCTAGGGAGTGTTGAAAGAGGGAGAATTAGATGTCCCTGGGTTTGACACCCCTGTTTGGCTATCTGATATAATTGGTCAACCCTGGAATCACATACATACAAATGACACTAAATGGATCCAGCAGGCTGTGTTCATCTATTTATGCACATATACCTATGTGTATATATGTAACAACAACAAAGAAAAAGAGGCCATGATTTAAAAGACTGTGGGGATGGAGTATATGGAAGGGGTTGGAGAGAGGAAAAGGAAGAGGGGAATGATACAATTATACTTTCATTTAAGAAATTCATAAATGAAAGACGTGCTAGAGGCATATATCACATGCAGGGTTTAAAGGAGAAAAAAGTTACAACCTTGTCTGAAAACTAGGAAGGCCTACCTTCCTAGAGGAACTGGCAATTGGAGGATTTGAAATGAGAATGGTTAGAGAGTGAGGCTTCCAAGCTAAGCAAAAGAAACAAGACAGAGAAAGTTTATGTGATTTGTGGGACATTCAAAATTATCATGAATTCAGATAAGCTGTTTACTAATGTTTACTAATGAAGAAGTTAAAACAAAAGTGGAGTAAGATTATACTTTAAAAAGTTGATTATACTAGATTGTGAATAACTTTCTATTCTCAACTAAGGAGTATGGGATTTATGTTGTCAGCATGAGGAACATCTATGGGTTTGTTTTTAATTGCCTGATTTCTTAAATATCTGTGCTAGACACTGTCCTAAAAAGGACTGGAGTATTTTAATAAACAAAACAGAAAGATATCTCTCTCCTCCTGCACTAAAATCAGGCAATGAATTCTATATGTAACCTATTTATTACTCCAGTTTAGTGTATAATATGTAATTCTAGCAGCTCTGAACAGTCACACGACAGATTGGAAGAAAGAAATTCTATGGGAAAATATGCACAACAATGCATGGAACATAGGAATCTGGGTGTGAAGATAGCATGTCCCTGAAGTAAAAGTGTATATAGGCAGGAGATGAAGCTGAGGAGGAAAGATGGTATCTGAGAAAATCTTGAGCCTTGAGGTTGCAGGACAGAAGAACATTCCAGGTAAGAAGTCAAGAGAAGATTGAAGCCCACCTATTGTAAACTGGGACGGATTGTAGATGTGGGAGATTACAGCTCAGACGCCCAGTGACACAGTCGATGGTTGTTCATACTCTTGTCTGGATGATGCCCCCAATGCATTCATGTTTAGGTCTCAATACATTTAAGTTGATGATCCCAATAGTGTGGCTATTAAAACAACCCCGGGAGGTTGGGAGGAGCTGGTAGAATTCTTCACGGTTTATAGATGGAGAAACAGTCTCGAGACTTTATGTGACTTGCCTAAGGTTATAGTGCAGAGTCTGGGAGTCAATGCGGTCAGCTCAGAACAACATCTCTCTGTTGGACAGTGGGGCCTCTTTGGCAGGGGGAATAACAAAGTTCAGAGACAAAGAGTGGGAGGACTCATTAAAAGGTATTCCTGTGACATCAAGACTCCAGGAAATGCCATCCCCACCCCATTCCATGCTCGGTCCATGAGTTTCATGAAACTGCTGACACCATATTTAGGAACCTCAAGCTTGCTGCTGGCGTCCCAAGTGGGAGTGCTTGCCCCTCCCACCAAACGTCCTGGTTTCCTGATGTTGGTGTGTGGTGGAGGGCACAGATATGCTTCTCTCTCTGATTCCTGGACTAGGTGTTTTCTTCCACATGGGGTGAACACTGACTCAGACACCGAGGTGGGGGTAACTCTGTCCTTGTCCAAGGGACATATCTTATCCTGTCTAAAAGACGCAGGGAGATGACAGGTCATCTGGGTGAATATGTGACAACAAATAAAATCTGTTTGGAAACACAGAGTGAGGCTGGGCGAGTCAGGAAAGTGCTTGCCGTGCAAGCGTGATGGCCTGAGTCTGGTCCTCAGAACTGGATATTATTTTTTAAAGGCTGGACATAGTGTCATCCCAGCACTGAGGAGGCAGGTCCCTGGGACTTGCCATTCAGACAGCTCAGCCTACTTGGTGCGTTCTTGGCCAGTGAGATACCCTGTCTCCAAAGGAAAAGGTGGGTGGTACCCGAGGAGCAATACCCCTGAATTCACACCGAGGCTAGTAATGATGCTCTTGGTGAGGGGATGCCATTATTCCTACAGAAAACTTGATGTAAAGGAGCCACCTCATTTGTGCTAGAATTGAAATGCTTCTTCATTTCAATGAAATGCTCCTGGATTCCCAGGAGCTTCCTTTTGTAGGGAGCCATTGGTGGAGCAGGGCAATTTTCGTGGGTTATGGCCATACTTCTCTGTAATACAGTAGCCTGCTCATCACTGAACCCCACTAGCAGGCTGCTAATGTGCTGTCCACACTTCAAGGTCTCTCTTCCTACCTTCTCTCTCCCATCTGGCCTCCAAATTCTCAGGGCTACCTGTCTGACCTCCCCCACCCCTCTCCTACTCCCAGGATTTCTGGGAGAGTAATCCAAGGTCAGGGAATGGGATGTTCTTAAAGATTGATGTCAGAGGGTGGAGAGCGGGTTAGGAGCTGAACAGGAATAGATGTGTGGGCTAAAATAAGGCCACTGTGTGTGTTTTCACCCTTCTTGCTTTCTAAAAGCAACTAATAGTGTTTGAACTGCACATCCCATGAAGGTTCAGGGGGCTTTGAGGGCCTTTCAAAAATGGAGGTTATTGGAACTGCTGATTTAACAAATAAAATGGAAAATAAAGAGATGTTAATTTAGAATTTCAAATAAGCAACTTTAGAAATATGTAAGTATGCTCCTGGCAATGTTTAAGAGATATTTGTACTTTAAAAATATGCTATGGTGCATTTGGAATTTAAGTTCAGTTGGATAGCCTATATTTTATCTTGTGACCCTAATCCAAACCCCATATTACAAAGGAAAAGAAAAAGTAGAGTTTTTCAGGATATTATTATACAATAGTCACACAGATAAAGTTATCTCTGTGTGAATAACTTAATAGTAACTGTCTATGATGCCTTTCTCTGTTCCTTGGGAATTCTGAATTCCATGTGATTTCTCCCTAAGGAACACACATTTGCGTTTCCCTTCTGGTCAGGAATTTCTTGGTCTTCTGTAGTCACCTTTGCAGTGGGCCTACACATAGAGAAGAACGGAGACTATGGTGGCCAGCACAGTTCACACTTACATGACTTAATTCAGTGATATGTACTTGATTCAGAATCGGCGTCAGACAAGACTCTGAGGTGGCATCTTCCCATGTAAACCCGTGTTTTTTTCCACTTCAGCTTTGGCCATTTTTTCTAAATTGGTCTGCTTCCCCTATTTTGGTAGAGAGTGTAAGGGCAGGGATCCTGGCCACCTGTGTTATAGAAGTACAGATGCTAAATGGATGGATGTCTGGTAGCTGAACATGACGTTTGTGAGCCACAAACCCTAACCTCTACCATTTCGTTTTATTTGGTGTTGTTTGTGATTAAGTCCAGGGCCTCACACATACGAGGCAAAGTACTTCGTCACTGAGCCCCACCCAAGCCCCCGACTCTCTTCTGATTCTGTCTATTCTCATAACCCCAGGACTGTGGATGGTGTAGAGGAACCCTAGGTAGACACCATATTTGTTGCAGTATGATTGCAAAATGTCCCCATATGCTCATGTGTTTGAAGACTTGATCCCCACTAGGTGGTGCTGTTTTGAGTTGTGGATCCTTTGAAGGGGAGCTTTGATGGGTGAAGTAGGTCACTGGGGATGGGTCTGAGGCTTTATAATTCTTCAATAAAGGAAAGCTATGCTAGTCTGGAATCAACAACTGAAAAAAGTGATGAAGAAAAAGAATAATTTCTGGAGTTTGGAAAAGTGTCTCCGCAAATGTAGATGCACCTAAGGGAAGTACCACAGCTTATCCACATATCTCTTTCCGTTAATGTGTCTGAGACTCTTTAGGGAGAGTCTAGGCACTTCTCAGATCATCCGTCTCTAGCTCTTGGTTTCCCTGGTTGGAGCCTATCTAAATCCCTTTTTTCACAGTTGCTGAGGCCGCTCCCTTCATCCCTACTTTCGCCACATTCATGACCAGAACACCCAGAAGGGAAGAGACACGAGAACAGGCAGTCATCATATGAGCATCTTCCAGCCAGAGCGGAAGGAACTGTAATCCCACAATTCATTAGCCATGTGCTTCGTGTCTCTGGGGTCACTTGGGGTTCCTTGCATCCCTAATTAGCTGGTGTGAAACATCCTTGAAAATTCCTGGCTGCAGAGCTTTGGGGAAGACAGCATCCTTGCTACTGAATAATTTGGAAATGGGGCTCTCTGAGACCTGACTCTTTGGGTGACAGAAGAAGTTACTATGGAACTCTCCTGAAGGTCACATAGATATATCTTTACCTGGGAAAGAGTATTTCACTGAAAGAGAGCCAGATCTGTGAAAACAAATGCCATCAACCTGTTATTCTTTCCATAAGTCTATGTTCTTAAAAACAGATGACCTTTTAAAATGTAATCTTGGGCCTAACTCAGTGGTTGACTGCTGGCCTGGCACATGCCATGGCCCAGCACTGAAATAAAAGTAACAGATAAAATGATTATCTAATTAGAGTAAGATAGAAACCTATTATCTTTGGGAAAGAATTTTCTACTTGATAAAACAAGTTTACTAGAAATAAATTATAGAAACTTAAAAGACTTAGCTTTATAGATTAAGTAATCACAGAAATTCTTAATATGCCACATCTTTATATCTTTATATATTTTGACTAACTGATTAAAGAAAAAAAAATCTCATCCAAGACTGAGAGTTATTACTTAGGAGACTAAGGCAGGGGGATTGCAAGCCTGAGCTGCATAGTGAGACCTTGTCTTAAAAAAAAACATAAAAGAAGATGGAATAAAATAAAAATAAAATCTCCTTTAGGAAGTCCTTGCTGAGTTCTGTCTATGGTGAAAGCCAGCCTAAGCATTTAGAAAATCTTCCCACTGGATGTTAAGGTCACTGGTTTTTATTCACCATTATCTTTATAAATCTACATAGTTCTATCTCATCATCAGCAACAAATGCATCCCTAAAGACTTGACATGTACACAAGACACCTGTAGCTGCAGGTAATTAGGAGGCCGAGAGAGGACGATCACTTGAGAAATAGAGAAAAAAACTCCTTTCTAATTAAAAAAATGTATATAAGTTGATCTCTATAGAGTCCATTTAGGAAGGATATGTAGGAAACACTTCAATTTGCAAATTGCCAAGATGTGGATTGTCAGTGAGTTAATGAGTTATGTAATTAATTAAGAAAAGACTACACTGGAGGATTCTCCATGTGCTCCTGGCATTCCCAATTGAACAGCTTTTCCCTGGGAAAGTAGGAAGGATAGTGACAGGAGTTTTCCCAACATTGTGGGATAGTTATCCTACCCCTTCTCTACCAGTAGCAACTTCCTGCCAGTTGTGGCAACCAGAATGTCCACGAACCTTGCCAAATGTCTCCTGGGAGAGAAGCTGAGCCGTGGATGAGAAGCACAACTATTGAACAAATTACATTAAATTCAAAACCTGAAATATTCTTTTAGTTTCTCAAGGACTGAAATTATTCTTTATTAGAAAAATGGCCCTTATATTTTAGTTACTTCTATATGCATTCTTTCTTTGGTTACAAGTTTAATGATAACAGAAATATGATCTATTTTTATTATTTTCTATTAATGTTTATTTTGGCGATACATCATGACACTTCAATTAACAAATAATGGTTTCTCTTAAAAAATGACATCAAGATCCAAGTTTTCACAGTCCAATAAAAAATTCAGTGTCTCTGCATCCATCATTAATCATATAGCTGTGGCTACATTATGTGAAATAATGGATTTTTATGTTCTTGACTTTGAAAATTTTAGAGACATGTAGATCACGGATTTACCTTGAAACTAGGGCCCATGTCAGGGAGAATACATGCTATCTCTTTCCCCACATTCTCTAGTATTTCGTTCTTCTTACTCATAAGAACTTCCTGGCCCCTTAGGATTGAGTGGGAGGTTGGTTGGTTGATGAAGGCACACCTGAGTAATTCACAAAAACCCAGCTGTCCCTTGAATTTTAAATCATCTTTGATTATTGGAGATCTGTTGATAGAGTTTTGCCCCCTAAACAAACACACAGCCACTCAAGACGTGTGGTAACAACACCTTTCATGTTTACCACAGCCAGTCAATGGCAAAGGTTAACTCAAGCTAACATCGGGCAACCCAGCCCAATGAAACCGATGGTGGAAGCCCAGCTAATAAACCAACACGTTCCAATAGTTTCATATGAGAAATTATTGAGAGTGTGATTTTTTAAAAAGCCATTTAATTACATACCCCGATGTCTTCGCCCAGCTATTCTCTGAAATATATTTTCTCAATTTCAGCGGAGCCCCTTTCTCAGTTCTCAATTAGCTATTGCATCGGGCCTTCACGTCCAAGCCTCATAAGTAATAGTAACTTAATTTTCCAAACCATAAATCAAGGAACCCCATGCTCTGTAGCATGTGTTCCATTTGTTTTTAATCAAGGGCAGTCCTGCACTTGGAGTCGGAAGCTTTAATTCAGAGGGCTCCTAGGCCTTTTTGGACCGGGAAACTTTTCAGCTTCCGAGAATTCCCTTTGTGAATGTTTTAAGTATCCTTTTGGCAAGAGATTGAAAATATAAAATATCTCAAATGGGATCCTTTAATTCACTGACCTATATGCACTCCTTCTACCTCAGCTCTGAGATGAGAAAAAAACACTCAGCTACAGTCTTGCACACGTGTGTTCTCTTTTTCTTTTCATCCTGTGCTTTAAGAAAAATGTAACTTCTGGGAAAAGGGGCACGGGTGAAGGAAGTTGAGAGACATGCAATTTCTAGAAATAACTGAAATGAAATAGCTCTCTCAAGCATCAATGGTATTGGATAGTTTAGACCCTGATTATCCTTTTTTTTCGTGTGTGTGTGTGTGTGTGTGTGTGTGTGTGTGTGTGTGTGTGTGTGTGTGTGTGTGTGTACAGGTGTATGCATACCACAGCATATAAGGGAGATCAGAGGACAACCTCTGGTGTCTATTTTTGCCTTCCACTGTGTTTGAGACAGGATCTCTTGCTGTGTGCTGCTGTGCAGAGCAGACTTGCTGGCCTGTGTAAATGTCTAGGGTGCTCCTGTCTTGACCTCCTGTTTCCATACAGGAGCAAGGATAACAGGTGGGTGCTACTGATCTGGCTTTTTGGAGATTTGGGGGACCCTAACTCAGGCACAGCTGCATGGCAAGGACGTTACTCACCTAGCCATCTCCCCGGCCAAGTAAAGGACTGCACAAAAGCCTCTCAACTTTCCAGAAACTATGTTCCTAGCACACTCTTACAACTGACAAATCATTCATCAGGAACTTTCCATTGCCTTTTGTGTCCCAGACAAGCACATGTGTCCAAAGAGGTTTCGAACTCAGAAATTAGCCTCAGCTCATGTCTGCTAACCCTAGAATGTCATTATTTTCTGCCGTTTTAGAGTGTCTTGAAAAGGACAGTTGTTAAGTCTTTGGTCATTTTGATGGCTTATCTACCCAACAGAAGATAGGAAACAGTCAAACAACTAGAACTTCCAACCCATTTACCAGCATTTACCAGCATTTACTGTTACATCTGGAAGTGGCAGAGTACCAAGAAGCAGGAGAATAATCTGGAAAATTTGCAGAGGAAAAGCCAGAGGGTAACCTGCTATGGAAGGAAAGTCATATTGATGCTGAAGGAGATTTAATGTTTAAGATGGCACAGAGAAACTGATTTCAGCATATACCATGCTGTACCATTAAAGCCTGAAACTGTGTAGGAACTTTTCAACTTACAGTGTCTTATGGGATGGTGAAACACTGTAACTGTCCCCAAAGAATCAAAGATGCCACAAGAAACGTGAATCCAGAGTGGGAGACTGAACTGAAGAGGAGCAACAGTACTAAAATGGCTTAATGCTACAGTTAGCCAGCAGACCTTGGGATAATACACATTTAACTGCATTTTCAGATGGTATCAACTTCTCCCTCTAATGATGGGGAATAGAGAGAGGAGACAGAAACAAAAAGAAAAGAAAAACATCCAGCATGATGGTGGTGGTAACAGTAGGTGCCAAGGACTCTGTGGCAATGATTGTTCCTAATAAAGAAATAAATTCAAAATCAGAAGCCAGATTTCCATCAGTGAGGTAACTGAGTTAACAACAGCAAAACTTAACAGTAGGGATACGGAATTGGAAAATCTAAAGGAAAAACAAAAGTAACAGAGGATCTACTCAGAAAGACCTTCATTTTGTTTCAATTAAAAAAATAATCAAGCAGCATGTAGTGGGGAAAACACTATGGGTTCTATATGTCTTTGTATGCTAAGTTTTACACATCTCTGTGCATGTATGTGAAGCAGACCATTAGCCAGGGGATAAACCATAGACTTACAGCAACCAAGTTGATGTCATTGAATGACTTTTTTTTTTCTTTTGACACATGTCATGTGCTTGTTAGCTAAATATTTCATAGACAAAAATTCTTTTGGTACATCATGGGCAGGTAGGGGATACTGGAGTCCTGATCTTAATTCTTCAGACAATATATGGGGACATAAAAAGTTACTCTATATTATGAAAGCCAAGGTATTTGCCCAAGATGAAAACAGTTTATGACAGGATGCACACAATGATTAAGACCAGAAGATTCAAAAGCAGGAGGAATATTGGGTAGGTGAACTGGCTCTACAGTCTGAGCCTGATGACCTGAGTTATTTCCTAAGTCCCATTTGTTGGAAGGAGACTCCTGAGAGCTGTACTTTGTGTTCTCTAATATCTACCGGTGGGCTATGGTGCAGAGTCTCACAGTCTCCTCTCCCCAACACACACACACACACACACACACACACACACACACACACACACACTAAAATAAATAAATATTACGAAGAATTAAAAGAAAAAATAGAAGGGAGGGAGAATTAGACATATTTGAAAGGTTTCCAATGATCTTGGAGAGAAAAAAATGTGGGTTGGCCTTTGGAAGTTGAATACATTGCTATAAAGGGTATAGAAGGATGTTCTGGAAGGAGTAATAAGATATGTATTATAATAGATTTTAAAAGATTATTATTTTTAATTATATGTATATATGTATCTGAGTGTGGGTTTGTGCATGTAAGTGCAAGTGTCTGTGGAACCCAGAAGAGGGCGTCTGATACCCTAAAGCTGGAGTTACAGGCAGTTGTGAGCCACCTACTGTAGATGATGAAACTGAACCAGGATCCTCCTAACTGCTGAGTCATCTCTCCAGCCCCTGCAGTGGAATGTAAACATAGATGTAACAGTGTGTGTATGAAGAGCATGTTTTAACTTTGCATTTTGTATTATAAAAAACAGGAACCCATCAAAAACAAGAAAAAAAATGTTTGTAGAAAGATTCTTTCCTGAAGACAGGGGCAACAGTTGAACTGGAACACTGGCAAATGTTTCATAAGACTCCAGGGGAAGCCCAAGAATTAGGGATGAGAAAATTGAGGTGCATTATTTTGGAAGTATGAATTAGAAAAAAAATGTGAGTAACTGTTTTCAAGATACTTCTCGAGGTGGTCTTTGTTTCATTCTTTTCATCCTGGTTTCCTGAAAGATTGCAGCAGCTGAAGAATTAATTAACTTTTACTGTGCTAGTGTGAACAGAATATAGTTTTAGATCTACTTGGAAGAGGGAATATGACGGGCAGGACAGGAATATATCTGTTCTTCTTTGCTTTCCCATTTCTTCCATAAACACCATGACCAAAAGCAACCTGGGGAGGAAAGGGTTATTTAAGGTTAAAGTTTCCATTCTGCTGTAAAAGGAAGGGCAGAACTCAAGCAGAAACCATGGAGACATGCTGCCTGGTAGCTTGCTCTCTGACTTGCTACTCTTGTTATGCAGCTCAGGATAACTGGCCTAGGAATGATGCCTCCCACAGTGCCTTGAGCACCCCAGCCACAAATCATCACTACTGACATTCTCTAGTAGACAAGGTCATAGACCAATACGATTGATGTAATTCTCAGTGGCTGTAGGTTACATCAAGTGGACTTAGCATCTTCATCTTGCATACCAGTTTATGCCAGCTGTCACATGGTAGAATGGTGACAGAGTCCTTTTTAGGAGCAGAAGACAGAGAAGGAAAAAGCTTTCCCCTATTCCCAATGGTCCCTGTCTCTGGCCATAAAGATATCCAATGGATATAATCTTCCACACAGAAGCCTGCCACTGTAGGAAGGGGACTCCTGTAATTGGTTACATTTGGCATCCAAAGTCTCACCACAAGTTGGCTGAGGCTCTGCCCCATACAGTCAAGGAGTGTCTGTGGGCATCTTTCTCCAAAGCCACTGTCTCATGGCCGGTGGTGGTGACTCACTGAGGGGGATATTTGGGAGAGCTGGAGTCCTCAGGGGAAACCTTGAAAAGGAACTGAGGTTGGCTGTGTGTTCACACCCCAGCATGGCTACTTTGTGAAACCTCAGGGGGTGGATTAGAAGCCTGGAAGCATTGCAGGAGAGGACCTCCCAGGGACAGAGCATCTTCTCATTCCACACCTGGCCACAGCATTCCTCATCTTCATCATGGTCTGCATCTTCTTGGCCAGGTTCTAGGTTCTAGTCTCTTCTATTAGTAATGCTGTTCTTTGTTTTATATTTTTAATGTGTGTGTGTGTGTGTGTGTGTGTGTGTGTGTGTACGTACATGAGTGCAGATTCCAGGAGAGACCAGAGGCAACGGATCTCCAGATCACTCTAGGGTTACAGTTACAGGTTATTGTGAGCAGCTATATGTGGATGTTGGAAACACTGAACTCAAGCAGTGCCTGCTTTTAATTGCTGAGCCACCTCTACAGCTCCCGCTGCTGCTTGCTGTTGCTGCTTCTTTGTCATCATCATCAGTATCTTCTTCTTCTTCTTCTTCTTCTTCTTCTTCTTCTTCTTCTTCTTCTTCTTCTTCTTCTTCCCTTCTTCCTTTCTTCCTTCATTTCTTTCTTTCTTTCTGTCTTTCTTCCTTTCTGTCTTTTTTTTTTTTTTAAAGAAAGAGACTCTCCTTGGGACTTGAAGCTCACACATTAGCGTAGGCTGGTTGCTAGTGAGCCCCAGAGACCCTCCCATCTCTGCATTACTAGCAGTAGGATTATAAGGATGTATCACCCCAAGTTGTTTTCTTGACATAGGTTCTGGGGTTCATTTCAGGTCCTTATATTTGCACAGAAAATTCTTTACTGAATGAGCTCTGCAGACCCATTGTGGAGGGGATATTAAAAGAATATGTAAACAAGTGTGTGTGTGTGTGTGTGTGTGTGTGTGTGTGTGTGTGTGTGTGTGTGTGCACGTGTGTGTAAGAGAATGAGTGAGCATAAGAGTATAAATGCTCTTGAGAGAATTATTAGGTGATATGCTGTCACCAAAACCAAAGAATCTCACAGGCAAACAACCTTGCCTGGCTCTTGACAGTCCCACTTTCCAAGGATGTTCATGGATTCATGTCAGAGGGATGCCATGTGTGTCTCTAATGTTTCATATTGTCTGTCTGGGTTTAGAAAGACTCATAGGGAAGCTTGGTATACCCGAGAACCTGACTGTGGCTCAAAGTAATCACCTGGAATCACCTCAGTGAACTTCTAGACAGCAAAGATTGGGGGCTGGAGAGATGGCTCAGCAGTTACAAGTGCTTGCTTCCCTTGCAGAAGACCCAAGTGTTCCCAGCACCTATATTAGGCAGCTCACAACGACCTGTAACTCCAGCTCCTGGGACTCTGACACCCTCTTCCAGCCACTGAGGGTACACACACACACACACACAGGCATGTATGCATGCATGCACAAATAAAATGAAAGTAAAATAATTTTTAAAAGAAAATCAAGCTGAGGTGAGCTTTGAAGTAGTGGGCACAAAGGGAGGCTGTTTTGAATAAGAAAGGAACAAAGAACCACATGGAGGAGAGGTTGGAAACTGACCCTTGAAAGGAGGCAGCAGAAAGCTGGGCAGAAGGCTGAGGCTTGGGAAAAAGACACTACCACTGAGTAGCTTTCCTAGGGATACTCGATCAGATGATGAAATTTTATTGCCCAGATGTTGGACCCCACTTGATATAGTGGCGTCTTGTGATGAAGCTGTCTGGTTTGTTTAACTTCAAACTTGTTGTTTCTCATGTTTTGATACACAGTATCTCAGTGGTAGTGTGAAGGGAGGGAGGTCCAGGATATGGGTATATACTTTGTGGCTTGTATAGGGTCAGTGAACATCCCCATCCGAGCATTCTGTGTGAGCAGGAACTTGGAGATGGAGGTCTAGAGAGACTCAGGCTCCTTTGGAATTCTCACATGTCTTAGGAGACACGTCCTTGTCACAAGAGAGAGGAGAAAAGCAATTTATAGACATCATGGCAAAACAGTCCTCATAAAACTATGGAATTTGGGAGTCTACGCGTGAAAGGCAAAACTCTCTCTCTCTCTCTCTCTCTCTCTCTCTCTCTCTCTCTCTCTCTCTCTCTCTCTCCATTTCTCTCCTTTCCTCCTTTGTCCTCTCCTTCTCTTCCTCCCTCCCATATTTATGGGGAGCCTTACTGCTATCAGATAAAATTAACTCATAGTCAATAAGAAATGCTGGTCTACTGCAGATTTCAGAAGAGACTCAGACGCTGAGGACTAAGACCAGAAGAAGAGACTGCAGCCTGAGGGATGCGTTTGACTGCACTGAGGGATGCATTCGAGTGCATGGATCATTCGTGGCCCTGGTGGTAGTTAAGGGTTCTCTTCTTCAACTTTCTCATCAGCCCAATTCTGATCACTGCTTGGGAGCACACGCGTTTTCATGGATGCCTCAGAACTCGCACCCATTTAGGGTGATTTGTAAGTAAGGAGCAATAAGTATCTAGACCTCTTTATGCCATCGGCACCACTCCCTCCCTGCCCCCCTCAGTAGAAGGGAGAGTTTGGTAAAAAAATAAAATAAACTACTTTCAAGTCCATTATCTCATTTTCAGGTGTCTTACTTCTTCTGGATACCAGATCTTACATTTGTGCTATGAGCAGTTTCAGATATCTGTCTTCACTCTTTCTTCCCGATGACTGCCATCCCTTCCTGCAAGGCCCTCAAGTTCACACAGCCTGCAGTGTGGATAAGCCAGGACAACGCCACAGAATCTTCCTATTTGTTTGTCACATCTATAGCCATTGGGAGACGGAGGTGAGGTGTTGGTTGTTCCACAATGCCTTGAACAGACCCCCAAACATATGGAAAATATGGAGAATGGGGTATAAGTTATAAAAATAAAATAAATAAAATAAAGTGAGAATGCCAATTTCTGGTAATGGTTTGTTTTCATAGTAACTGAGAACCCCCATAAACCTGCGAGTAATCACACATTTATGGTGAGGGTAAGCTAGGGGAATTAGGGGGCTCCATGGGACCTGCGCTATTAGTACAGCTGCTTCCCATTGCTGAGATCTGAGTTCAAATCTCCACCAGTGGTACAAATGAAAATGTCATTTTAGAAGTTAATTAGCCCCATGCAATAAATACTAGCTACTTGATTGATGTACCTAAAAATTAACTGCTCAAAAATAATATATATAAAAATACATATATTGCCCATTATGCAAGTCAGACCAGTCAAAAAGTCAGACATCATTTAAATAATTTGCTTCTCTTAATAGTCTAACCACCTGCAAGTAAATAGAATTTATTAAAAGAAGGTGGGGCTTCTGGGAGATGAATTTTGAAACTAGAGGGAAAAAATACTTTTAAAAAGCCATCAAATTGAATCCTTATTTTTATAGACAAAGGAATAAAAACTTGGGAGGTTAAGTGACTTGGTTAAGTAATACAATTAACTGGCGGGGAAGCAGGGCTGGTTTCCAGGTGTCCCAGAAGCTACACATGTTCTCGGGTGATTTTTGTAAGCTCTTAGCATGATTCTCTCCTCCCACTCTGATGCCCATGCTTTCCAGTGCTCACCCACATGACCTCTTTCTTGTTATGTTCTCTGTTCCAGGGTGCTCTGCCTTCTCTTATTACTAAAATCTCAAACTTAGCACCTCAGGACTTATTTATTTATTATTTTTAGTGAAGATTACCCACCAGTTACATGAACATGAACACACAGGACACCTTAAAATTGAACCAGAAATCAATGGGGGAACTAGGGAACTGGCTCGTGAATTCAAATAAAACTAGACAAGGATAGTGGGACTTGGTGGCACTCACCTTTAATCCCAGCACTACAGAAGCAGAGGCAGTCAGATCTCTGAGTAGGAGACCAGCCTGGTCTACAGAGGAGATTCCAGAACAGCCAGGGTTATATAGAAAAGCTCCATCTCAAATAAAACAGAGAAAAACAAAACATTAGAGAAGTGTGGAGACATGTCTTTTAACAATAAGCTCATCTAGTTAAAACAACACTCTGTAATGCGTTCTGTCTAGACTGAGAGAAAAGTCGTCAGCCATGGTGAAGACCTAGGTTTACTGCTTAAGCTGCTGCTAACTTTGAAAGAAAGTCTTGGAAGAAAACAGGTGAGCTACAGAGGACTCTTCTGTCATCTTAGAATATCCGTCTCTCCTCCCCAAATCGAATGTTGATGGAAGCATGAGTGTGAGTAGCTGTATTAGGCAGGGATCCCTTCAAGAATAGAAGAATAAACAAGGGATGGGGGAACCTCAGTGTAACTGCCATTGGCTAGTCACAATTAGAGGTTAGATAGCACTATGTTGGCCACTGCAAGCTGTTAGACTGGAGAACTCAGTAGCTTTTCAGTCTAAGCTTGAGACCCCAGAGCAAGGGTACTAATGGTACAGCTCCACCCTGAGCCAAGGGCCTGGGGGTACCACAGAGGGCCATGATACAAGTCCACAGTCAAGGGCTGAAGGAGCTGGAGTCCGATGTCTTCTGGCAATCGAAGATGTAACTGCCCATGGCAGCCAAGGAAGACTCCAATGTGAGCACTCAGGGAAGCTTTCTCTTCTACTTTTTGTACTGCTTGGGTCCCCAGCCTATTGCATATTGCCTCCCACATCTAGAGCTGGGTTTCCCCAACTTGATTTCATCACCTATGTGCTAGGACCATAATCTCTGGACACACCCAGAAGACTGCCTTACTGATTCTCTAGGAGTCTCTGATCCAATCAAATTTGCATTCAACTTGGTTCTGGTGAGATATCAAAGACCAAGGAGGAAGTTGTTCCAGAAGCAGGTGGAAAGGTGTGTGTGTGTGAGTGTGTGTGTGTGTGTGTGTGTGTGTGTGTGTGTGTAGTGTGTGTGTGTGTGTAGTGTGTAGTGTACTGATGTAAACGAATGGATGGCATATGTGCCAAGCCAAACCTGTCAGGGTCAGAGACCAAAGATTTTGGGGTTCAGACCTCTTTACTGTCAGGCTTGGTGGAGGGCAACCTCATTCACTGAGCCATCCCATCAGCTCTATGCTTGATGGGTTTTTGAGCATGGTATTGAATTCAGTTTCTATTTAAAATGTTAGCTGGGAAGAAATAGAAAGGGGCACTTTTCCAGGTTTAGAGGCTCTGGGATCTATATTTGATAAACATGAGTCAAATATTCCCTGTTTTTTTTTTTTTAGGATCATCAGTCATAGAAGTTGGTATCTTGAAAGAAATTACGGTGTGGATTCAAATAGAAATTCCAAGTGAATTCAGAGTACTTGACACTGTGCTTTCAAACTCTGAATGTTCCCTAATGTCAGACTAATATTCTAGATCATTGCATATCCAAACTCCTCACCAAGGCACAGTTCCTGAACGATGACTTTCTATTCATCACAGAGCCGTAACAGTGAGTACCACTAGTGCCGGTTTGCCCAGCCTCAAAAAACATCGCAGGTTATCCATACCTCTTCTGGTCCCCAAAGCCTCTATGTTAGTTCTGACCAGCATCATTTTCCCATGGATTACTATAATCACCTCCATTCAGCCTTAACTGCCTGAATCCTGTTCTCTTTTGCTGCACCCCTTACCATTCATTTTCTACATTTCTTGAATAATCTTTCTTAAATGCATGCCCAAGCGTGGCATTCTCAGCTCAAAATCCTTCTATTACACTCAATTGCATTCATAATTCAGCCCAAATGCCCCGACAACAGCTGCTCTAAATCCCTTCTGGGATAAGGTTTGTTGTATACACAACCATGGATGTGAGCTTATAGAAACTGCTGGCCCCTGGCTCTCTACCTTACCCTATATCCCTTCTCTTCTTACCCCTTGCATTTGAGGCAACCTGGTCCATGACCTCCTTGGGGGTCACTTGTGCTGCCTCTATTCTGCTGGTTTGGTCTGAACTTCCATCCCTGGCTCAAACCTTAACTCAGTTGTATTCTGCACAGCCCAGTCTTCCCTGGGAATGGATTTGAGCCTCTTTTACATCCATCCAGTGTTCTGAGCTGTTGTCAAGCACTACGCCATCAAGCACTACTCCTGTTTGATGTCCATTGTTCTGGTTTGCTCCTCAATCCAAACTTAAGAGTGTTTACTGTTTGTCTGACATCATAATTCATATGCCTCATTTATATTCAAGCATTGTTTCATTTTTCCAAAAACCCTGTGGCTCTCCTAGAAAAATGATTCATACTTGATTTTTCATAGTCTCCTGACTGGTGGCCCAGCTCAGACTTCAGTCTAGGCAGACTGACTCTAAAGCTTGACCTGGTGATCACCAATTGTCTGTTGAAAGTCATAGCCTACAGGAATATATACCACCATTCCTCCAGGGACACTGGTGTCTTTTCATTGATTTTGCATAATTCTTTGGTGCAAGCAGTTTGAGAGGCTGGGTAATTGAGAGCTCTTATTTCTCAGGAAGGGTTGATCTTCCCTATGACTTTCTCTCTCCCATATTAGGCAAAATTACATAACAAGATTTGGGTAATTAAGTATTTCTCCTTTTAGTTTCCTTAATGTGCCCCCATCCTCTCTGCCTCTCTTCACTTTCACTATGATCCATTCAATTTGGTCAATGTACAGGACTGATATGCTCACCTTTGCTGTGGAATGTTACTTTAAGGTGTGTTACATTTGTTTATGCTGCCAAGCATTTGTTTAATAATGCAAAGATGTGTTGCATTCTTTTACATTGCATTTGTTGAACTCTGTGAAGCTGTGTTACTTTGCCAGTCTAAAACACTTGATTGGTCTAATAAAGAGCTGGATGTCCAATAGCCAGGCAGGAGAAATGATGGGTGGGACTGGCAGGCAGGAACAGTAAATAGGAGGAGAGATCTGGGAAGAAATAAAGCAATGGGCAAGAAAAGGAGAAGGAGAAGAAGACATCAGGGGCCAGTCACCCATCTGCACAACAAGCCATGGAGGAAGAAGTGAAGAAAGCTATACAGAAATAGGGAAAGCTAAAAGCCCAAAGGCAAAAGGTAGACAGGATAATTTAAGTGAAGAAAAGCTAGCTAGAAACAAGCCATACTAAGGCCCTGTATGCATAAGAAAGAATAGACCTCCATGTATTTATTTTAGAATTGGGTGGCAGGCCCCCAAAGAGCCAAAAGATTAATACACCAACAATACACCTCTTATGAAAATACTCCAATCTTTTGTTTCCCTAGAAACATTTAAAATAAAGACATTTCTAGCTCTTTGTTGAAGTTCAATCACTACTTTAATTGTGTGTGTGTGTGTGTGTGTGTGAGTGTGTGTGTGTGCGTGTGCGTGTGTGTGTGTTTATTTCTTTGCTGTAACTTACAGATATAAAGTTTCAGATATGAAAAAAAATGGCCTTTTCAGTAATCAGCAGGTATGAGAGACAAGGAAGGTGAAAATATTGTCTGGGTTTCCATGGGCTCTATTGGGCTCTGACAGCATTCCATAGCATCTATCAGTTACTGAGGAAACTGTCCAAACTAAAGCATCTCGCAGAGGAAGTGCAGACCTGGTGGAATTTGAATGCCACAGGGGAATCTGTAGAGGGGAACATGGTATAGAAATGCTGAGGTGGAGAGGCATTGAGGAATGTGGGTACATGCCTTGAGTCTGTCAGGGCATCCTACCCGCAGAATCCGGCATTTCCAGCCATCAGTGATCAGGACCTCAGTAAGGAGAGGGAGACCCTATCAGAGCTCTAAAAGACTTCTGAGGCGTCCTTGTGTTTTGTCAGTCAATTCCAATAGTTCTGTGGCTTGAATGTGTCTCCCAATGTGTGTGGATTAGACATTTAATACTGAAATTCAGAGTGGCATTTTTGAGGCAGGGCCTTTTGGAAGTAATTAGGGTTAAACGAGGTCAGAGTGGGGCCTTCATGATGGTCCTGGTGGCTTTGGAAGAAGAGGAGGAGAGGCCTGAGATGGCACGTCCTCTCTGTCTTGCTTGGCACATGTTGCCTCTTCCATGTCAGGATGGGCCAAGAAGGCTCTCAGCAGAGAGGCCAGGATGGTACTTTTGCATTTTTCCAGCCTCAAAAATCTGTGAAATAAAGATATTCTGGATTATTTTTTCCTCCCCTCACCCCCACTTCTCCTCCCCCACCCTGACCTACCCCCCACCCCATCCATCCTCCACTCCCCAGGCAGGGTAGGGCCCTTAACAAGGGCTCCATTTGCTATCAAAGCTGTAGTATTGTTATAGCAACAGAAAACGGACAAAGACAGATGTTGGAACTCACCTTCAAGGCTAACTTTTTAAAAATTTCACTTTCCTCCTGTGTCTTACATTGTGCCCATCTATTCTCCAGAACTCTTCACCATAGCTAGTAACGATGTGATTTTCCACGCTGATGTGAGCTCTGGCAGGGTTTCTTCTCTCTGTCTTGTGGCTGCCAAGACCCTGAGGGCCCAACTCCATCCTATTGTCTCTCATTCCTGGAATGATAGAGGGAAGGGCATCATAGATGATTCTGGTTGGGTTGGAACAGTGTGCTTCATTCCTGGGCCTTTGTTTCAGCTTGAAATATACCACAAATTAATTGGATTGATGCAAATAATTAAGATAGTCACTTGGGTTGCGCACCTTTCCTCTGAAATTTTTCTTTAAGTTGCCAAATCTAAGCCTGGTGTATTCAAGTGTCAATGATTCATGGCTTTTGAAAAAAATTTCCTCTGAATGGAATTCAGAGCTAAAGAAAATACTTAGACTGATTGGCACCAATGCCACATGTTCACATACAAATCTCCACAACAGTGGGTCACTTAGCAGAACATTACCCAAGATGTTCAGCCAATGCAGACACTTACTGCTTGTTGTGACAATGTTATTTTGGTCTCTACTCTCAACAGTTTTACAATAGAGAGAAGAATTCTTAGACACTGTCCAAAAATAGGCATGTATTTTTGTTCCAATTACAAGAGTAAACATGATCCTTTTTATTCCATCTTGGCCATCTGTGGGACTTGATACACATCAAGTTTTAATAAAATAAAAATTACATAAATATACAAAAATGTAGTCATTGTTAAATTCTAGATTGCTCTCAGGTACAGATGAAGCCAGGATGACAGAGACTCCATGGTTTTCATTGAAGAGAAACCATTTGAGGGTCTTCTGATAATTTCCACTAGCTAAGAGTCCTCTTTTTCTGTTTCATAAGTGCTTTGCAGGTGGGACATTCACTAAGGTTTGACAGTGTCCCTTATGAAGTCCAGATATCTTCAAGGTGGTGTTAATAAGAGGTGGGACCTGTAAGAAGATATTAAACTATGTGAGTGTGTTGTGGTTTGAATGAAATTGTTCTCCATAGCCTGAGGCATTAGAACACTTGATCTCCAGTTGGTGGTTCAGAATTGCTGAAGTGATTTCATCTTTGGAAGTGGGCCTGAGGCTTCAGATTCCCTCTCTGCTTCATCCTTGTTTTTGGGAACCAGAGCACCCAGCTTCCTGCCATGCCTGCCCATTTCCATGACTTCTCACCATGACAGACTCTCTTCCATCTGGAACTATAAGCCACCAAATAAACTCTTCCTTCTATTAGTTGCCTTGGTGATGCCATTTTAATCATAGCAATACTAATAGGAATCAAAACGTAGTGTTGTGTTGCCATAAGCACCATACCTGAAAAAGAAGGAAAAGTTGATTTTGGCTCATGGTTTCAAGAGCTTTTCATATCCACCAGAAAGCAGAGAGAGAAACAAGAAATGAACACGGATAACAGAACCTTAAGTGCCTGTCTCCACTAGTATCATTCTTCCACATATGCCCTATCTCCTAATATTTCTAGAAACTCACCAAATAGCATGCTAATCTGGAGGCCAAGTGTTAAAAAAACATGAGCCTATATGGGACATCTCAGATTCAAACCATAGCAGGTTTTACTCATGAATGGGATTTAGGAGCTTTACAAAAACATTTGTAGTTTTTGCCTTCCATCTTTCCTTCACACGCCCTTCTTTCCTTCTAGAAGCAGCACCATTAGAGGACTGAGGCTGTTAGTGCCTTGGTTATGGATTTCTTAGACTCAGAGTTAATGAATTCTCTTTTTAATAAATCACCCATTCTGAAGGTTTCTGTTACAGCAACAGAAAACAGTTAAGACAGAAACTGGGCTAAAGAACTAGGGGTGCTGTTGGAACAAATACTAAAAAAGAATGTAGACATGCCTTTCAGAATTGGACGGTGAGCAAAAGATGGGCAGTCTGAACTGACTTCTGGAAAAGGTTTGTGTTGCTACACACAAATGCTAAGAGGAGTTCTGGATAGGACTCAGCAGAAGGAAAAGCTTCCTTCCCTCTGGAGGTAAAGGAGATGGTCAGAAAATTGGAGGAAACGTGGAGAAGGACTGTTCTTGCATGTTCTCAGGTGGTCAAGGGAAATGGGGCAATGGCAAACAAGAAATGTAAACAGATAGGGAGCTTGGAAGAATTGTATCCTATCCAGGTGCTTTATAGGAAATAGAATCTAAACTGCAGTGAACTGGCAGGTTGGAGAGCAGACAGTTTTAACAGCAAGATGTTCAGGATACCACATGGCTTCTTGTAACCACTTTCAGTAAAATGAAAGAAAGGAACGATGTCTTGAAGATGAGCTTTGTTGAAAAGACAGCAGAATGTAAAGTGTGGAGAATTCCCATTAGGTCTATATAGAGGGAAGCCAGATGTGAGTCAAGACAACGGGAGAGTGATGTCACAGCAATTTGGGAGACACAGCTGTCATGCCTATCACAAGTCTAGAGTGTGCCAAAGCCCCAAGGACAGAGGAGAGATAGGGGAACTTTCTGGCCAGGAGGGTTTCAAGTCTGTGCCCCAAATTCTGATACAATGCTTGACTGCTCTGTCTACGGCTCAGCAAGGTCCAGGTGCATCTCAGGTCTTTTCACTGGAGGGCCCATGCTCTGAGCCTCAGTGCAGCCCAGGACTTGTAATTCTGCAGATGTCCAAAGTGCATTAGCTGTGGAGACCTGAGAACCTTCGCTAATGTAAAAGCTGTCTCAGAGGAGCCTGGACTCAGATAGAGACTTATCATTTTGGCAGAGCCAAAATATTATTGCCCATTCAAGTACTGTCCAATAGAACTGGCATGAAGGTCACTTAGAGAATGAATTGCAATAACAGAGCTGTCCCGGAGACCTCAGATCAGCAGAGCCACCACAATGTGGATATGATGTTGGGATGAGTTGAGGCTCTTGTGGCTACCAGGATGAAATGGATATGCTTTGTATGTGAGGAAAACTTGAATGGGCTGTGTCCAGCAACACTATAATAGAATGTAATGGGTTCACATCCTGGTAAAGAGCAGAGACAAAAACAAGCATGGCAGAGATATGAACAAGTGGAGAAAGATTTACTACCTGCAGGAGGCAGAAGGAGTACAGATGTCATTTCCAAAGCTATGGCCCCCAGAGCAAAGGAAGCTGGGAGATTTTTTTATATGAGAGGTCAGTTAGGAAAACTCTTTAGGGGTATTTGGTTTAAATTCATAGTTCAAGAAGGCGACATGGTAGAAGCACTTCTCAGAGTGTATATATCACCATGCCCAACTCTTATCTATGTCTGACTTCAACAAGAATGGGGACTTAAGAGTTTTGGGTTGAGTCTTTGCAGGCGACTAGGATGAGATGGATGCATTTGGTCTATGAAAAGGCAATGCATTTTGTAAGTGTTTGCATACAGTATTGAGACACGAGGCTCAAAGGTAGTTAGACCTTGTGATTACGGCCCTTCTAAAAGAGACTTCCTACATACAGCCTTTGGGCCTCTTTTGCTTCACGTGGTGCAATATGAGAACACACATACCTCATCTCTGAGGGCTACACCTATCACTAGTTATCTGAGCCTTTTGATGACTTGCCTTAAGCTTGCCTTAGCTTTCCAATCTTGCAAAGTATTGCTCAGGTATGCAATGGATCAAGTGGCTTAACCTCTTTGATCCTTAGTTTCTTCCTCTGCAGAACTAGGCTCACATTAGCTATTGTGCTTTTTACAACATAAGGTGCCCAATTTTACCATTCTTTTGCTGTGATCAAACATCCTGACCAAAGGCAGCTTGGGGAGAAAAGTGGTTTTCGGTGTTGGCTGACATGTCCACGTCACAGCTCATCACTGTGGCAAGCCAGGGTTCAAGCAGGAAGCTGGAGGTGGGAATTGAAGCAGAGGCTACAGAGGAGCAAACACTGCTTAATGGTTTGCTACCATGGCTTGCTTGCTCAGTTAACTTTCTCATGCAAACCAGGACCACCTGCCCATCGGTTGTACTGCTCATACTGGGGCTGGGTCATCTCATAACACCATCAACCAAGAGCGTGTCCCAAAGACATGCCCACTGGCACTCTGGTGATGACAATGCCTCAAGGTTCCTTCTTCCCACACAACCCTAGCCTTGAAGTTAAAATAAAAACCTAACCAGCACAGAACATTTTAAGAAAACAAATAATATGGAACCTGATTCATATAATTTTCACAACCTCTTAGTTAATTTATCCTTAAACATATTGATAAAGGATTCTTCTCTTTGTCTATGTTGTTGTCAGAACCAACTGCTTCTTGATGCTATTGATGTCTCCTAAGTAATTTTCCTTGTGGATTAGCTGACTCCCAAGGCAGATGGTGCTGCAGTTCTCTGTTTCCCACATCCATAATGCCACGGAGATGCATAAATTGGCACAGAGACAGGACACCCAGCAAGTGGACATGAGTCTGTGGAGCAGGTGCTGCCGTAGGTGCCTTGTCTGCATCTTGGAGGGGAGCTCCATGCTAGGAGCTTTCTCTCCAGCCAAAGTGCCAGCAGTTGGAGATATATCCATGGCAGAAGATCAACAGGTCTAGCAGCTAATTAGTGAGCGGGTTTATGTGTGACATTTGGAAAGTTCCTGAGAGAGTGAGGTGGTCACTAGAGGCTCCATCACATCCTGACACTCTCTGTCACTTCGTTTATGTTCACTGCCCTTGGCCCAGCCTCGGCACACTGCATAAATCTGCAGCTGCAGAAACCAAGCTCACATATAAAACTGAAGGATTTATTTTGAGGTATTGAAAGGTTTATAGCTGAAAAAAAAAAGTTAAGAATTTGCCGAATCGGCATCTGGAGGACTCTCCATTGTGCTTCCCTTAACCCTCTCCCAGCACTGTTCCCTGCAGTCCTGTCTGGGGGGCGGGGGCACCAGCAAGCCAGGGGAGAAGAGCAAGACTGTGGGATCCTCCACTGTGGGATCCTCCAACCTATACCCACACTTGGCCTTGGGTGATTTCATATGTCATTGGGAGTAGCCCTTGAAAGCTTCCCTGACTATGCTGAGACCCAAATGCACATTAAACAAAGCAACCTTTCCTTCTGCTCTGGTGCCTAGTGCATCTTGGTCTCCAGAAAGTTCTGTTCATTTTCATGACGTATTTCAGAGCACAGTGCTAAGTTTTCAGTGCTCATATTCCTGTATCTTTATTGCTTTGGTGATCATCAATGGGAATTGAGCTTAAATGATTAGTTCTTGCATCAAATAAAAATCTGAGTTACCACTTGTGTATTTGATCCAGCATTTGGCATTTCCTTGCCTGGATCTTACAGATTCCCCTAGTGACCTCTCCAGGTACCAGTTGGTGGCTTGAGGCATTCATTAAGCTACTTAGGATAGCTCTCTTGAATGCTTGCAGATGGCTGAGATCTAAGTTTAAAAAACAAAACCTCAGTGTGTGTGTGTGTGTGTGTGTGTGTGTGTGTGTGTGTGTGTGTGTGTGTATGAGAATGTGTCTATGTCTGTGTATGTGTGTGAGTGTGTGTCTCTGTGTGCATGTCTCTCTGTGTGTCTGTATGTGTATGTGTGAATGTGTCTGTGTTTGTGCATGTCTGTCTCTTTGTATCTCTCTCTCTCTCTCTCTCTGTGTGTGTGTGTGTGTGTGTGTGTGTGTGAGAGAGAGAGAGAGAGAGAGAGAGAGAGAGAGAGAGAGAGAGAGAGAGAGAGAGAGAGAGATGCCTCTAAAGCAGGTTAGGAGGCAATGCAGCATGCTGGAGAATCACACTGCTTTGAATTGCTTCGCTGACTAGGTGTTCTTCCGTCTTGGGTGGAAAAATACTGCCCCTGTCATTCAACTGTACACAATAAGGTATCAAAAGCCTTACCCATTTTCCAGGAAGGCACTAAGACAGTACATGGAGCCTTGAAAGGAGGAAAGGGCTCTACAGACATCATGTCTTGTGATTCATGGGAACAGCTGTTCCATTGACTGGCTACTATTTGCCCTTCTTATCCTCTATCTGCTCCTCTAAACCATTAACCATCCCCTTGCTGTGGTCTGAGTGAGAAATTCCCTTCATAGGTTTAACGTCCCAATGGGTAATACTGTTTGGAGGAAATTATGGAACCTTTAGGAGGTGGAGAAATGTTGGAAAAAGTACAGTGTGAGGCTGTCTTTGAGCATTTGCAGCTGTCTCTCACTTCCAGTTTGCTCTTTCCACTTCTTACACCCAGTTGAGATGTGATTTCTCATTTTTCAGGTCCTGTAGCTTGTTGTTTTGCTTCCTACTGAGTTCTGGCTTGTGTTTTGTCAACTCAACACAAAATAGAGTCATTTTGGAGGAGGAAAGCACAATTAGGGAAATGCCCTCACCTGACTGGACTCTTGGCAAACCTGTGGGGCATTTTCTTGATTAGCAATTGATGTGGGTGGTGCCACCCCTGGGCAGGTGGTCCCGGATGATGTAAGAAAGTAAATTGAGCAAGCCAGTAAGCACACTCACTCTGCCATGGCCACTGTCTCAATTCCTGCCTCCAGGTTCCTGCCTTGACTGCCTACTTTGACTGCTTTCCATGATGCTCTGTGTCCCAGGACAGGTAAGTCAAATAAAATCTTTCCTCCCCAAGTGCTTCTGATCACAATGCTTTGTCAGAGCAATAGAAAATCCAACTAAGAAGTCCTATGACTCCAGAATCTCTCTCTCTCTGGAGCTATTCACCAAAATAAATTAATTCTTAATTTTTATTTTTATTTTATTTTTTAAGCTCATTCTTCTATATGTTGCTTTTGATCATAGGATTTTGTCACAGTGACAAAAAAGTAACTACGACAATTGTCTGCCATCCACTGTATTAGGTCTTTTTTTTCCTGCTATGACAAAATGCCTGAGGGAAGCAACTAGAGGAAGAATTTGTTTGGGCTCAGTCCATTGTGGCAGGACAGTCATGGCATCGGGAGTGTGTGGTGACTGGCTATGGTGTAGCCACTGTCTGGAAGCAGAGAGAGATGGATGCTGATACTCAGGAAACTCTCTTCTCTTCTTTAGCCCCAGACCCTGGCTCATAGGGTGCTACTGCACATGGTTTGGGTGGTTCTTCTCAGTCAATCCTCTCTGGAACTGCTCTCAGAAACAATCTCAGAGGGATCTCTCTTGGGTCATTTTTAAAATTCAGTCGAGTTGACATTGATGATGTGCCATCCTGTCCACAGGAATCCTTGTGCTGTAAGAGAGCATTGTCAGTGACCTTACTCATTGCTGTGAGAAAAAACCACACAGGGACAGCATAGTAGAGGATGGGTTTCTCTTGGCTTGTGGTTTCGGAGAGCACAGGCAATAATGGCAGTAATGCATGCCCTGCCCGGTGTTGGGAGCTTGTAGCTTGTTCACATTAAGGTGGACCAGAGAAAAAAGATAGGACCAGAGGCAGAGGCAGACTTATCACCTTCGTGGACCACCTCAAGTGACCTATGTCTCCCAGGGAGGCCCCATGCCCCAAAGCTTTCATAAGTGGCACTGCTAGCTGGAGTCCAAATGTTCAAACATATGAGCATGTGGAGGGCATTTTGCATTCAAACCATAGCCGAAGGCTATGGAGTGCTTCTGGCTTGTACTATTCTTCTTATAATGTTATACTATATAGTTCTAGCACTTTTTGAGGAGCCATTTGCACAGACATAATTCCAGAGGTGTGTTTGTGTTGGATCAGCCCTGACCCTAGAGTACAGTAGTAGCTGCCTGACGAATGGAAAAGGCCTTTAATCTGAGAATGAAAAGTCTGAACTTGGCCCCTGGGTGTCCCCCTCCCCCCCACTCTGGTGGTCTCTTCTGGGAAAGGGTCCACTTTTTCCTTGAAATCCAATGACTGTAGGCTCCTCTACAGAGCCAGCCGCCGAGCCATGCCATTAGTTGCTAGGGGAGCGAGGAATCTTACCTCCTGTTCAGTGAGCATGCATGTCTGGACTCTGCAAGGATTTAGAGGAGTCTCCCTTCCCCTGTGAGGAGAGAAAGCCTCCTCACCTCTCTGCCCAATGCCAGTACCAGCAGCTGTAACGACTTCATTTTTAATTTTCTCCTTGAGCCTTGTCTCTGCTTAATCCATTAAGACAACAGTGAATGTTCCCTGCTCATATATTTATAGAGAAAGAAAAAAAAAAAGCAAGAGAGGAGAGAAAAGACTTTGAAAAATGGTATCTAAATTGTAGCCAAATGTACTTAGAACTAGGCTAAACTGCAAATAATTTTTTTTTCAAACATCACAAACACTCTAACCTAATTCAACAAATTGGACCAAGGGGTTTCATTGCTCTCAGAAATCATTCATTCTCATTACCCCACCCCACCCCCCAACCCCTCTCATCTCACACACACTCTGTTGCAATTTCTTCCCAGGCAAGTTCTTCTGGGTAATTTCTAGCCAACCAGCATTGTCTCCACCAGGTTTCCTTCCTGAAAGTTCCCTGAATAATTTGTCTTGTCTGTGGCAGAATACTGTCTTGGGTACCAGCCCCATCTTCTTGGTGCTTGGAGATGAGGGAGTGGGGGAGGAAACATGGCTGTTTTAAATCAATCAGTTGACACTAATCTAATGTCTAATTAGCTCTGGGTGGGCGTGGGCTTTGATTATAGGAAGTGCCTCAGGCTGTGGCTGGTATTTGAAGGGCTGCTGTGCGTGTATCAATCATCCTTTGACAAGATCTGCAAAGGGAGAAAAAAAGAGAAAGAAATGAAGGGAGAAAGAAAGAAGGAAAGAAAGAAAAAAGGGGGTGTTGCTTTTTTATTTTTTTCTGTCATCTGTTTACTCTCTGTCTCCAGTGGTCCAAAGAAGAGTTTTTAAACCATCCACTTGTTTTTAACATCTGAGTGCCTGATCAGAGCCAGGGGACACTCTAAAGCCAGCTGAAACTGTCAATTGTATCTAATAATTACTTCCCCTGCCACAAGGCACACTACTGTATCTAACAAAGATTGTGTCCCCTTGCTATTTTGTTTATCTAAGATAAATGCAAAAGTCCTGATTTTTGGTATTCAACTCTGAAACACAATCACAATTTGCGCTAATTGATAGGAGGGAAAATTCTATGTAAGAAGTTGCTCCTTTTGAAAATGACATGCCTGTAACTTTTTTGATGGTCTAAGTTTTACCGTTCTCCCCTTAGTTTCACCCTTTTGAGGGACAGGTGGCCTGTCCTTTGCTTAGCAAGGCCGTCTATGGACTTAAAGGCTGCCACCCTTGCTATTTCTAGCAGGAAGGTGGACAGTACTAAGCTAGCATTTCTCATTTCCTTCTCTAAAGTCTGTTCTTCAATGGCTGCTACTCAATGTTATGATTCCTTGAGAACTAGTCACACAGACTGGGTGTTCTCCAGCTTTTATCACAGAGACTCCTCAAACAGGGGCATCATTTTATCCTTGCAATTAACATTTGCAAGCTTGGATGAGGCCTGGTGTGTATTTTAAAGTGCTATTTCTATTTCAGAGCTATATGATTTGTTCTCTTTTTTGTTTGGTGGTTAGTTTTCTAGTGAGTCCAAGCTGCTTAATCTGTTAGACACAGGGAAGCAGAATGCTTGGAAAAGGTAGGACTCCAGAAAATGTTTGTTCAGAAGCTTGGGAGATGGCTCGGCCAGTAAAGCAAGCCCGAGGACCTACCTGAGTGTGGTTCCCTAGTGACCATGTGAAAAGCCAGGTCTGGGGCACATGCCTATCATCTCAGTACTGGGGAGGTAGAGATAAGAATGTGTCTGGGAGTGACAGGCCAGACTATCTAGCCGAATTGGTAAGCTATACAGGGTCAGAGAGAGTCCCTATCTCAAAAAATAAGGTGGAGAACAATTGTGTGAAACACCTATTGCTGGCCTCTGACTTTCAAAACATGTACCTGCATAGATACATACTGAGAGGGACACACACACACACACACACACACACACACACACACACACACACACACACACACGAAGACTCTTTCATCTCCCTGCTCTTTCTCCTCTCTGTAATGCAAAACAAAAGGCCAAAGGCCACAACTTTCTCGATCACATTCTTCAATGTAATACTTTCTTAGTCTGTCAAAGCTTTGAATTAAATGTGAAATATAGATGGTTAAATTATAAAGTTTTCTTGGGGGGCGGTCAAGACAGGGTTTCTCTGTGGCCTTGGAGGCTGTCCTGGAACTAGCTCTTGTAGATCAAGCTGGTCTCTGAACTCACAGAGATCCACCTGCCGAGATTAAAGGCGTGCACCACTACCGCCGCTTGGCCTTGTAAAGTTATTTTTATATCACTCTATTCTTATCATGATTCCTTTTAGACATTTTTATACCAGTAAGAAAACACTTGTGTCAGTATAAACTGTTCCTACAACTGAATTTTTTTTTCCACAAATAGTGAGAAAATGAAAATACCATGAACACGATCCATTCTGCTTTCTTTTCTCAAAGCACTGCTTGGTGAGTGAGAATCTACTTGATTGACAGTTGAGTGAGGTTGTCCTCAGAGGACTAACCCTGTCTGTGTGTTACCTGGCTCCTAACTGAAAGACAATGGAGGTGTCTTGGCCCCGAACCCATCTGGAAAAGAACAGTTAAAGGTACTAAGAACAAAATACAATTGGCTGTTACATGACTTTCAATCAGATAGAACAACCCAAGAATAGAATAGTAGGGAGTTGGCAGTAACAAACCCTAGTCTCTTCCCTATTCTAATAGTTGGTTTCTGTTACTGGGCTAAAACACTGATCACAAGCAACTTGGGGAGAAGAGGGTTTGTTTCAGCTGGTGGACTACAGTTCATTACTGAGGGAAGCCGGGGCAGGAACACAAGGCAAGAGCTCAAAACAGAAACCAACAGAGGTAGGCAGCTTTCTGGCTTGTTCAGCTGCTTTGCTTATTCAGCCCAGGGCAACCTATGTAGGGGTAGCTCTGCCTACCGTGTGCTGGGCCCTCCTACATCAATCATCAATTAAGAAAACGCCCCAGAAACATACCAGCTGGGCAACAATAATCCTTGAATTCCCAAGGTAGGATGCTGAGTTCACAACATGGGCATCAGCCAAAGAGAGATTTAGTTAAAAATCAGTGATGTTCAGGGCTCGGTGATGTGTCAGTGGGTTAAAAAGCTCATCTTGCAAGCATAGGGACCTTTACATAATGGGGAGGAAGATAACTATGTGATATAACTTGTTTGTTGTTTGGTAGATACTTTAAACATTCTGGAGTCTATTTATTTGCATATTTGACTGGTTCAATCATCTTCCTGATCCTTTCAATACAATAAAATGAAATGTGCACATAGACAAACAGGTCCTGAGGCCCCTGTCAGATAAATCTCACAGCCTGGGTCTTCTGGGGTCTTCTGTTCTGCTTCTACTGTTGTCTTGACCCACAATCAGTTTTGCAACTACCAATACATTTCAAAAATGGGAAAGCAAGACTCTTTCCTTCCAAAAGGCTCTGTTTTTTTGAAACCTGGACCATAACAGGAGATGGGCAGTAAAGAGGCGCCTCTATTGCATTGCTGGTTCCCTCTCTTTGAGTGTGTATGATGTGCAACACTCTGTAAACAGTGACATGCTACTGTAGGAGAGTGTTTTTAGCTGCTGTAAGAAGGCTTTTGTCTGGATTGCAGGAAGCAGTTTCTGACCACGTGGGTTATGTGCCATGGGAACACAGTATCGAAACAGGGGCTATCGGACTGCCTTCCTCGGGAATTTTATAATAAGACCCAGTCTGGTGTCATTTCACTCCAAACCTGCCCGGAGCTAGAGGGATGGATAAAATGACCTTTCCTGTCCCCTCCAAGGGCTACGGCTGGCCCTTAATGAAAACCGGCTATGAAGGGCTGCCTTGGTATGGAACAATGCTTTTAAGGCCAAAGTTTAATTTCATAACAGAAACCGGATACTATAGAAAGATGGGTGTGCTCTAGAATGGCTTGGCTTCTAATGCTCACCCCAAGGGGCTCTTGAAGAGTGTTTTCTGGGAACCATGCCCCCTGCTGGCAAAGGCATTACCCGACTTAATGGATCCTTCCCATTTCCAGGTTTTGTGATGTGTTTTCACTACCAGGGAATGTGTATCATCTAGCAGTTTAATATCCACCACCCAAGAGTTTTTCCATGAGACTTTACAATTGCATTTTGTTTCTTTGTTGCCCAGGTACTTGAGAAGGCAGCTGCTGGCTCTGTTTCCTCATCCTTTGAACTTCAGTGTGTCCTTCAGCTTTGTTACAATCTGTATACAGAACGGACCACTCTGCTTCTGTCTACATTCCAAGGAAGTTGCTGTGAATCTTGATTCGTATTTCAGCCTATTCTCTTGAAAGTCAAAAGTCCCTGGTGTCTTTGATCTGGCATCTATTTGCTTCCACAAAAGCAATAGATGGGGCCTACTTGGGCATATCAAGTATGAATACTTTTGTATTAGTGTGTGTGTGTGTGTGTGTGTGTGTGTGATGTTACTTAGGGCATTAACATAAAGAGTTCTCTTGTTGCCCTTTTCTGGTGCTTACATTCTGTGACTCTGAGAAGAGATAGGATTGCTATTTGCTATTGAAATAGGCCACCGGGCAGGATTTACATGGGAAAGAGGTACAAGGACACTCTCTGGCCTTCCTTTTTTGTATGTGTTCACTATGAATGCTTGCCACTTTGACTTCTTTTCTGCTGCTATTGAAACAGAATAAGATGGAGTGTAATAGGAAGGGCAGGAAGGGAGGGGCCTTGGGCAGCCACAGCAGGTGCAGGCAACATGGCTGCCACTTTCCCACACGTATCAGCTGGTCTCAAGTGGCCTTGTGAGCTTCAGAAAATGAAATAGCCATGAGGATCGGGTATCAGCCAATTAGAAGCTGGAAGGGAAAGGAGGGCAGCAGCAAGGGGTGGGTGCATGGTGAGAGGCCAGGGTGAAGCCAGAGGGGTTGTCTGCATCCCTGCATCTTTGTGACTCTCATACACAAGGCTCAGATGTGAAATCCTATCTGTCTTATTTTGCTTCCTATAATTGTGCCCCACTGAGATCCTGAGATGCTATCTGGATGATGAACACAGAGAGACCATCCATTGTTCCTCCTTGTATTTGTGCCGAGGAGGCCTTGTTAAGCATCTTCAGGTGGGCCTGGAAGGCAAGGTCCTAGGGCGGTGAATACTCCATGGAGCCTGAAACTGGGTTCTCACTGGCACTATGGCCCAAGTCAAAACTCCTGCCCTCTACCTCATAGATCATTCATATCAAATGGGCTGATAGTGCCTGTCATAGCCTCCAACCTGACCCGAAATTGTGATTCTTACTCAGAGCAATTTGAGATCAGACAAGTAGAAGATGTGTTTGTGGTTAAGGAATTATTTTCAGAGGCCTGTCGAAGTGTTTCCATATGAGGCTAATGCCATGTTTCTTAAGAAGTACATGCAAGAGACACAATAAATATTATTTCCTTCCCTTTGGTGTGTTTAAAAAAAAGATTCTGATTGTGGAAAACAAGCATTCACGGGGGATTTGGTTTTCAACAGCAAGTGAAGTATGCTGTTACTAAGCAAGTGGATGTTGGCAGGGTTCATTCTGGGAGTTATTTTCTTTCCATATTGGGGTTTGTATAGAGCTCTGTAAGGGATGCAAGCTTTTACTCCTTATCTTAATTTTATGCATGGTGGAAAGCAGAGAGATTTTATGGTCATTTTTTTTTTTCTGTAAACTCTGATCTGAATAGCACAGCTGACCCAGTCCTATCTACCTTGACAGGCCTATTACATGTAAGAACTTTTTTAGTGTCTTCTGGTCAACTCTTTTCTCCATGCCTTTTACTAGATTAGTTCCTTCTTTAGCTTCTAAGACTAGGCCAAAAGTCCTTCTGATATTAATTCTCCTTCAACTCCCAAGGGCACACTGTAAGTGTTGTAGCATTCTGTGTGTGCAGAAGCAATGTATGAATGCCTGGCTATTACATGTGACCATGGCTGCCTCCTACCTAGGTGATGTATCTAGGGTAAAGCCTGGCTTTCTACTACTTCCCCCCCACACACTTTCTCCAAGTCTAACCCAGTATTTCTCCACAAATACTGATTGATGATATCAGGAATGAATGGAGCTTTCAGAATTGAAAATGGGTCCAGCAGGGAGATGGGATTCTCTGTCCCGTTAATGATTTGCTCTGGGTGAACACCGGAGCCCAGACACGGAGGCAGTTCTCAGAGGTCCTTTCTGTAGTGATAAGCATGTTAGTAGTAAATAAGTTTGACATCAGATGTGTTAGGACTTATTTTTATATGTTTGATTGCATATAGCTAACAGTAATGACTGTTGACTGACACACCAAATGTCAACACCTACCAGACATAGTGGTAAGCAGCTTTGTATGTATAAGAGCACTATGAGGTATGCATAATATTATCCTCAAATTATGTGTGAGAAAGACAACAAAAGTTGTTATGAGATGGAGAGATAAGGCAGTTCATCTGGTAAATGTTTACATTATAAGCACTAGGGCCTGAGCTAAACCCCCAGATTTAAAGTTGCCATATACCATGGTGTGCACTTGTAATACCAGTGCTGGGAAACCAGAGACAGGCAGATGCTTGGTGCTCTCTGGTCTGTCTAACGTAATTGGTGAGCTTCAGGTCAATGAGAGATTCTATTTCAAAGGAGGGGCATGGTGTCCCTGAGGATGACACCCAAGGTTATACTTTGGTCTTCACACTTGCGCGCGCGCGCGCGCGCGCGCGCACACACACACACACACACACACACACACACACACACACAGGTACACATGTGTTAAAAAGCAGTGGTTATATGATTCTTTAAGGATCTCACTATTACTAAGTACTGAAGTCTAGACACCAACTCAGAGCTTGACTGTGGAGTGTGTCCACCTGTACAATAAAGTAAAGCAGAGGCTCTGGGAAACAGTTAACCACTGTCTCAAGCAGGTGGCATCCTATGGTCTCTTGCCCCACCAGAATTTCAAAGGAACTAAACATTTTCTATCTCTTAATCAATCATCTTCTACTGTTCAGAGTTTAACACACGTTGAGTGCATGCCTTAGACCGTTCTGTGGCTCCCATGTGAAGAACACCCTGGTATTTAGGTTGTCTCTAGATTCAGAAGAAACTAAGATTCTAGATTCAGAACTAAGAAACTAGATTCAGAAGAAATTAAGTGGTTTTCTAGAAAATCTTGGCCCCAAACCACAGAAAATCAAGCCCCAAATTTCTGTATGAATGAAATGCATGGGTTTCCTTTGTGCTGGCCCCAGTCTTCTATTTCCCAGCATTTGTGGGGGGCAACGAAAATAACTTTGCAAAATCAATATCATACATGAAAAATATATTCACCTTCTCACTGCTGTCCCTTGAAACACTCTGAGAGCACATGAACAGTGATCAAGAACTATGGGTTTGGTATTGAGTAGCTTAAAACTACCAAGGGCCAAGCTTATTGTAGGGTCTTTGTCTTATGTTTGGTGGCTTTCAGTTTTTGCTATTCTAGGTGTTAAGCATTACATTTATTGTTCCCCCTCTGCTTTTTGTACATTTGTCTGTGTGCTATGTGTGCACACGTGTATATATGTTTTCACATGTGTGTGCATGCACGTGTACATGGTACATGTGTGTAGAGGCCTGTGGTTCATATTGAGAATCTTCTTTCACGTCCTTTCACCTTATTCTTTTGAAGAAGAGTCTTTCAGTCCAACCCAGAGCTCACTGAGAGAGCTAATGTCACTACCAAGCTAGCTCTGGAAATCTCCAATCTCTCCCTTCTAAGGCTAGAACTATACAGGTAGCCACTATGCCCATCCGTTTATGTGGGTTCTGTGGATCTGAACTCCGGTCCCATGTCTTGTGTGGTAAGCATTTTAAACACTGAAGCATCTCTCCAGCTTGCGTTACATTTTCTATGTCTCAAACAGAATATATTCAGCTGTTTCTTGAAAGATACTTTTAACTGTGTTTAATGCTCAAATATGCTGGATTCTAAGAAGGGGAAGAAATAAACACGGTGGTTTTTAATCAATAGCATTAACTCTTCTCTATCACAAACAGTCTATGTCTTCATCTTATCTATTGAAGATGTTGGAGACCTTTGAATGGCCTATGAAAATGTTGAAAGTAGAAGTAATAGGATGGTAGACTGGAGAGCAGAGGGCAAGAGGGAGTATAGGGGAGGGATAACTAACACTGAAGACCTTTGAAGGTTCCACATGGAAACACTATTATAGAAGCCACCCAACATGTATACATAAGCATGTATTAAAAGATTTTAAATGACGCTCTCACACAATGCAAGCATTGAGATACAACACCATTGTGGTATTTCGTTGTAAGGTATTGGTCATAGGACCCTGAACACTATCAGCTATTGCTATTGCTCTTGATCACTTTTCCAAACTTCTTGCTGAAGACACCACAGACTTGTGTCATGGGTATGGAAAACTCAAGCCTGTATTGACCTGGAAGCTTCATCCTTACCAGCTGGATTTCACAGTGCTGGAAGATGGTACTAGAGTGTGATACCAGAAAAGAAAAGTCATTAAGAGTGTTATCATATGACATGGCAAGATATGCCCCCTGGTGCAATAGTGGTGTGGACGTTATGGGAATAGCCAAACACTTCATGACTGAACTTAAGACCTGTTTTACAAGGCAAAACTCATGCCAGGTACTGGTGACTTAGTTAAGAAGTAGGTCACAGGCCTCAGTGGAGAACCTACCACTATTGTTCTGGTAAGTAGATATAGTATTAAACTGCGCCTTAAGTGCTTATCTTTATATCCAAAAACTATTCTCTCTCTCTCACCTTCCTCAGTGAAACTTCACTTTGCAATAGAGAGTGATTAATACAGGCACATAAAACTCATCAGTATGAAGACAATAAGAGACTGAGGAGCACTCAACTCTATATATGGCATCTATATCACACTACCTTCTCACACACTGCACAGGTCATTGTAGAAGAGGGGTCAGAAACATTCTAAGAGCCGGGGTAGTAGATGCCTGCAGCTTTCTGGACATGACAGGGCTATTGCACACACAAAGGAAGATTATGGCTATCAAGCACATACCTTTACACACATGTACACATGCAGGCACACATACATGAAAACATACCATGCACACATAGTACACACAGGGATGTACAAAAGGGGGTGTTGTAATGTAATGCTTAATACCTATGACTACAAAAATTAAAGCGACTAAACAGAAGACAGAGACCATTCTAGACAATATCCCTCACGGACATGCCCAGGGGTTAACATAATGATGGTGACCCTCACAGATCAATTCCCACTAGATGTTTTGAATTGATCTTAGTGTGGTACCCTAACAAGGGGCGGGGTGATAGACATCAGAACTCCACTATGTGACATCATATCTTTTGGGTTTCTTTTTTTTTTTATGTAAGGCCTCAAGTAGCTCAGGCTGACTTAGACTTACTAAATAGCCATGGATGGCCTTGAACTTCTGATCCTCCTGCCTTCATCTCCCTAATTCTGGGACTACATATGTGCTACTTCATTGCTTTATGCAGTGTTAAAATGATAGAACCAAGAGCTTCATGCATGCTAAGCAAGTACACTCCCAACCAAGCTGCATCAAAAAAGAAAAAAAAAAAAAGGATTTTGTTCTCCATGCCTTTAACCATAGTAACCTAATAGCCAAAGCCTTATTGGCCTCCTCCTTATGCATCTCACCTGGGGACATCCTCTGCCATGCCAGCACCCAGTGTCTCACATTATCCAATGGCTGCAAACCTGTATTAGAGTCTGTCGACTGTGCCTGTGAGCCATGGCTCCAAATAGTTTTCCATGGGGAGTAAACTGTCATTTTTCACCACATTAAATTTTATAAGTTTCAAGCGAATGGAAAATGGATTTTATTATTTTCTCCCTCCCCCTCTCCTTTCCCCTCTCTCCCCCTCTTTTTGTGCCATGAATGTTTTATGGCTGCAAAAACAGAATTTGTGGTTTCGACTGTTCAAGTTTGATGCAAAAAGCTGTAGGGGCTCTTATGTAACCCGATGGCCAGAATAATTATCAAAATATTTTGCTTTCCACCCTTTCTAAGCTTTAGCAGCAGAAAAAAAAATAGTGTATGCAACCTTTTGACCACAAAATAACAATAATGAGAAAGGGCCTTTTACGAGGTCTACTTCAACATGGACAGTGAAGATGTTAGATGGGCAGAAGGCTAGGGCTCAGTAGTCCTGGGCCAGTGGCCCCGGGTTTTGTTGGGGAGATGGTTTCCCTAGGAAGAAAGTGCAGTCTGGGAGAGGAGAAGTCATGGGTAACGGTCAGAGGGAAAGACGTGTAAGTAACATCAGTAGAGACTCGGTCTCCTCTTCCTTCTCAATCTGCAAATCGCATATTACACCTCTGAAACATTATGAGGAGAAGAATCTGCATGTGTTTCTTCTGGTTGCAAAAAAATATTGTTTCGGTGTCTATTGGGAACAGCATGTCCTTCTAGATTATTCCATGCTGCCTTGGGTGAATGAATTAGCTAGCATCTTTGTGTTTCCAATTCCCCAGAGGTTAGAATTTCTCTTCCTTGGAACTTATAACTATATTGTTAGGGTATGAGTGTGGCTTTCCTCAGCTGGACTCATATATTTGGACAGTTGGCCCCTAGATGGTGGTCCTGTTTTGAAACATGCTGGGCATTTTGAACCTGGGACATACCTGACAGATGTCGGGCTCTAGGGACCATCTTAGGGGTTATAACTCACTCCAGGCCATCCAGCAGCTCTCTCTACCTCCTCCTCCCCCTTAGGATATAATCACCAACTTAAGGCTCCAGTCAACATGCCCTAAGCTGCTCCACTGTGATGCCCTGCCTGTCATGATAGACTATTCCTGAAACTGTAATCCAGAGTACATCCTTCTTCCTCTAAGGGTGTTTCTCTCTCATGAAGAAATGAAGAAGAGTAACCACCATAGAAGGGAGGGCTCTCACACCGCAGGGCTTTCCAAGTGTGGGCTTTGACTTCAGATAACGTGGGTTCATATTCTGATTCTATACATTCACTGTTGGCTGAACACCAGCAAGCTATCCACATTCTACATTCTCAGTGCCTTGGTTAGTAGTGAGAGGCTACACAGCATTTCCTGAAGGTAGCACACACGCTCAACAAATTTTAGGCCCGTTCTTAGCATCACCACTGTTCACTAGATATTGGGATATGTCGATAGAGCTTTCATTCAGGCAAGACATCACATTACAGTGCATCTGCCTTTCGTTTTACTGCATTCATAGAGTTGCCTTGTCCTAGAGATTCACTCTAGTGGAAGAAATGGCCTATTTTCACAGTTGTTTTTAGGAGGATCTGGTTCAAGTGATGGATCCCAGCCCTGTAGAAGCAGCATATCTAAACAAGAGGACCCAGCCTGGTAGATTTTAGTTGTTCTTACAGAATTAATCTCATGCCCACCAAATGCAAATGCTAGTGATTAGCTATCCACGCTGCTCTGTTCAGAACAGCCCCTCTATTCAGCATGTACTGAGTATGGGGGCCGATGGAGTTTCCCTTTCAAATCAACTCTTGTGGAGATCCTTCCGAATGGAACTTTGTTCCTTCCTCAGGTCAGAGAACAATGCAGCCCAATAAGCTACCAGCTGGAGAGAAAGACAGACGGCAGGGCTAAAAGGCATATCTCATTCGGGAGAAAATTAACCTCCCAATTTTGCTCAGTAATTGATTCCATGTGACTGAGGAGATTCAGATTGGATGGTGACTGTCATTTGGGGATCTGGGAAACAGAACCCTGTAATTACAGTCATGTAACCCTGTTATCAGGGGCAGGGGGAGGGCTGGCTTCTCCTCCGACCCTGGGTGATCACAGGTGAGGCTGACCAGGGAGGAAGGGAAGGGAGAGGAACAAGCAAGCTGGCCATGAGAAAGAGCCCCGAAGGCAAACTGGACCATGGAGAAGAGGTCAGAGGTCAGAGGGTCCTCGTGAGTTTTCATGATAGCAGCATAAAGAGATCAGAGCTTCCTGCTGGCTTCAAATTCCATCCCTTGTGCCTGGATGAGGCTTTAGGAATGTCTGGGGGCTACTGCCATTAGCAGAAGAGTCAGGGAAATCATCTCAGTGGCATCTAGAACAGTCCATGAGAATCTGGGTAACTGATTTTGTTCCGTCTGGCTGGGATCTTTTGAGCTGATTGTAGCAGCCCTGGGCAAGCAGAACTGGGCCTGGTTCTCACTTAAGGCATATGAGGCCAGCACAGACTGTGGCACAGACAGGCATCATTTTGCTGGCTTGATTCCAATAAGCACAGCAACCTGTTTTGTCTAAAGACTTGTCTTGGTGAAGGTTGAGGTGAGGCTAATAAAAACAGGACTGCCTATTTCAGTGATGTGCAGGTCCTGGGAATTGGCATGCTCTTTTTTTTTTTCTCAAGAGACTCATCTATGCCTCTAAGCCTCATGACAAGCAAAGAGCTGAGCATGGTAGTTGCAGTAAATTGATTCAGGTACAGAACACCCCAAACCCAAGATGAGGGGTGGCTCAGTGGATATAGTGCTTCTTACGTAAGCATGAGGACCAGAATCAGAATTCCTGGCACCCATGCAAAAAGCTGAGCCTGGCTGTGAGTCCATGAATCCAGAGTTGGGGAGTTCACTGGCCAGTCATACTAGTCAAAATGGCTCTGGTTCAGTGAAAGCCTATGTCTCAAGGCAATAAAGTGAAAATACAGAGATAAAACAACCAGAAATCACCCCTCTGGCCTCTGCATATGTGTGCACTGCACTGAGGGATATATTTGTATGCTTATATGCATACTTCATAACATGTGTGCATGCGCGCGCACGCGCACACACACACACACACACCACCACCACCACCACCACCACCACCACCACCACTACCACCATCACCACCACCAACATGACCCTCCTCCAAAGTGCATGCTTCAACATCCACAGCTCTGTTTGGTGAAAAGTTCCGGTTATACACCAAGAATAATATTCTTGTTTATGCAAATAGTCTCAGAGAAGCAGAAACAGTGGTGATTAGTAAGTTCATACAACTATAACGTCATACAATGTAGTCTACAGAGAAGTTTCCTCTATGATGTACAGAGATCAGCTGCCTAGGCAGAAGGAAATAGAGCAGTTAGAGAGGAGAAACCCCCGCCGGGATACTGCCAACTGCAAATACAGAGAAAACAGTTGTCAATGTTGTTGCTGATAATCATGCCGATTGTTTTGTACAGTGGTTCACAATTCAAAAATACATCTGCCACTGATTATTAAGTATTTAACCCATTGCAGTAACCTGACAGAGAGCAACACAGGATGGATGTTTTATTTTTTTAATTCAAATTATTTAATGACTACTCATATTTACATATCCATCCCCCATTCCCTTGCCCTCCCATCTTCCTATATTTCCCACCAACCCCCTCAAACTCCTCCTCAGTGATAGGAAGCCCTCCACCAGGGACCTTCAAAGTCTGTCATATCCTTTGGGGTGGGTCTAGGCCCTCCCTGCTATATCTGGGCTGCTATAGTAACCCTCCATAGGGAATGGGCTTTAGGGTTCATGGTTTGGGGGTAGAGTTCATCACGGTGGGGAAGGTAGTGCAGGAGGGGCAGGGGGAGGCAGTTGGTCACATTCCACCTGCTGTCAAGTGCGGGGACATGGCATGCTGGTGCTCAGCTGGCTCTCACCCTCTCTTTCCTTTGTTTTTGGTTTTCAATACAGGGTTTCTCTGTGTAACAGCTCTGACTGTTCTGGAACTCACTCTGTAGACCAGGCTGGCCTCCAGAGATGCGCTTGCCTCCGCCTCCGCCTCCGCAGTGCTTCGGTTAAAGGTGTGCACCACCACCACTTGGCCCTCTCTCTCTTTTCTGTTCTCCTGTGCTCCAGTCTGGGGCATGATGCCACCCACAAATCAAGAGCCTCTTCCATCACCATTAATCCTTTCTGCTAGATCCTTCTAAATCTGGTCAAGTTGGAAATGAAGATTAGCTATCCCAGAAGGGATTCTGTGGAAATCCATTTTGTAATTCTATACCAGGAGGCAAGCATGTCTTTGGAGATCCAGAGATTTTTTTTTTTCTTTACTTGAGTTACAGATGAACCCAGATGGAAATTAACGTGAAAAACTTGAAGTTTTTTTTTTTTTCAATTAACAACTTCAGAAGAATCTGAAGTCATCTCTTCAGGATAGACTAACATTCAAGTATAGGCTGGATATGAAAAGAAAAAAGGGGAGCTTTCATATTGTCATTGCAGAAACAGATAAATGAAAAGATTGATATTCATCTTGCATTTGGGAATAATAATAAACCAAATGCTTGAGTGTGTGTGTGTGTGTGTGTGTGTGTGTGTGTGTGTGTGTGTGTGTTAGCTAGTGTGAATAAACACCAATACGCTTTCAACTGGTCTACCTTCCTCTTGCTGTTCAATGCATCCATTTATTACACAAAAGGAGATATGAGGACACTTGACCTTAAAGGTTTCTGTGATCCATAAATGAGGGGAAATGTGTGACCTGACATAGGACTCAATGAGCATTAGTTTCAGTTTTTATTTCATCTGCCATTTAAAAACATTTCAATTTAACATTGACTTATTTTCATACATGCGTAAAAACATGCATGTATGTATACCATACATTCCAATTATAAACCAAATAGTGTTAGGTAATTTCAGAAATAGAAATGTGTAAAAAATATACAGTTCCCAAGGCCTACTAATGAGCTATAGTGGTAATTTTGTATTTCATCTTCTACCCTCAGACTTAGATTGCATTTCCAAAGGCAACTGATGTTATCGGCTTCTTGTCATTCCTTCCAGAGATGTTTTTATTTATTAATACATGCTCCTAACACATATGATCAATTTCATATCTTTCTATGCTTTTCTATAACTTGTTTTTCCCACCATAATTCTATATCCTGGAGGATGTGCTGTAATGGTATACTAAAGATTTCCTCATACATTTCCTTGACTTACGTGTATGTGTGTGGGGCCTGTGTTCAAGTATGTGCACATAACATGTGTGCAGGTGCATGGTAAGGCCAGAGGAGTCAATTCCCCCTGGAGCTGGAGTTTCAGGTGGTTGTGAGCTACCCGATGTGGGTACTGGGAATCAAACTCAGGTTCCCTGAAAGAGCAGAATGTGCTCTTAACCACAGAGCCATCTCTCCAGGCCGTTTCTTACAGATCTGAAAACTGCATTGTAGCGTGTTAAATGAGTGTGCCCCACAGTGTTTAATAAGCCAAGGTCTCCCATTGTTTTGTAACTAGTTTCTAAAACTTTCAAATTATGTTCCACATATTCATCTGAAACATCATTTCCAGACCTTTCTGGTGTTGCTGTTTTATCTTCTGAAGAGAGAGTCTCCTAGCCATTTGCGGGGGTGGGAGTGGTGGGGGTTGGTGGGGGTTGTTGGTGGTGGTTGTGAGGTAAACAGCCAGTAAGGCTACTTTCCACTTTGATAGAGGGAGTTGAAAGGGAAAGTGGACAGAAAGGCATGGAGTGGACACCAAGGCAATCTAATTACTAAGGTCACACAGCACATTGCTGGGAAGGCAGGAAGACTGAGTGTCTAGAGTATGGAAAAATCCCAATTAGATGATTAATTTAGGTACTGGGTGTGCTTTTAGCCTATGGCCACAGAGTCAGGAAAAGAAACAATTACCACTCCAAATTGCCATGCTGGACTGATTAATTTTTAATTGAGTCTTGTTAAAGGCATGGAAAATGGTGACATATATAACCTGGAGAAATAGGCCTGGGCCAGTGGGGGCCACTCTCCTCCCCACAGGAGCCCAAAGATTTAATGGAGAAGAGAGTGACTCAGATAGAGCCTGGAGGCAGAGGGTGACAGTGACGGGGGAGGGAGCTCAGCTGCTTTGGGGAGAAAGCCAGACTTCAAAGAAAAGTGTCAAAAGGACATACTGTTGGAAAGTTGGTCCTCTAGCCTGAGTACAGGCTACCCTGTGGAGCCTGGTGATGTGGTGAGCCTGGCTTTGCCTCATTGAGGCGTAAGATGAAGACAGTTCACACTGCCTTTGATGGCATGTCTTAAATTGCATTGTTGCATTGAATTTAAGTTAGATTAAAGTCATAGCCTTTGATCAAGCATGGTACAAGGGAGCAAGAAAAAGAGGGAGAGGCAGAGGCAGGAGAGGGAGAGATGTCTCACCTTCAATGGCTGTTCTCATCAAGTATTCAGAGGAGGCTATAAACATAGAGCAGAGTAAGGGCATAAGCATAGCTATGTGACAGGGATATAGATTTATCCCAGGATGCAGCAAACTTTTCACAGAGAGTGGTAGAGGCAGGATGGTCAGATGACCCATGTTAGTACATATCTTGGGTTTTGTAGGTGAATGGCACAGTCTCCAACATTCAAAGAGTCTCCTGATGTCCTTCTCTGCTTTGCATGGAGCTTGTCTTGTGTCACTGGACAAGTCACCTGGGCCTCTCTATGTCTGTTTCTCCATTTAAATAAGAAAGATATTACTTGCCACCTACCTTTCCCCAGGGGTCATAAATTAACAGTTGAGAAACTCTTTGAGATCACCCATGAAAAGTGCAATTGAAGCGTAAGCAGGCCTATTATTTATTTTTATTATCCATTTTAAAATTGAATAGTTAGAGCAAATAGATTTTCCAGCCACCAGAAAGGAAGTTTCTTCAATGCCACAACATATTATGTATTGGGTACTCTCCAACTGTAGACTATATTTCCCCTTTATAGCACTAATTTAGATGTTTATGGGTCTGTAAATGTATTCCATTTCTCCCGGGGCTTCTGAATACCTATAATAGGCTAATATTTTGAAACACTAAATGATGCCTTGGGCAAAATATAAAAGAGCAGGATAAGAGGAGCAGAGAAAGAACTGAGTAATGATACAGACACTTTGCCCCAAAGGAAAACAATACCTTCAGACTCCCAGAATTGTTGTGCAAAGGAGTCTAATTTGTGACAGTTGTTTCTCTTTCTTGTTTCAAGTCATCACTTTTGTATACTGCAGAGTTAGAGGTGATGAGCCTACGATGATAGGATTTTCACAGATTTTCAAGTATCTATAATAAAATAATAAAAATCATTGTGACGTTTTTAAGTAATTATAGTGAGGGAGCTAGCAGAGATGAATTGGGAAGTAGTAGTTTCGTGTGGGGCCTTTCCAATTTACCTAGGGCTCATCTTTGTTTTGAAATTCCAGTCCCAATACTAATCCTGACAGTCAAGATTTTAATTCAGAAACTAACTGAAATAACCCTCTCTTAAGCTAGGTCGGCTTTTTCTATATGGCATTGCCGAATAGAATGATTACTTAGTTATCTTTCTCAGTCCTAACGGCTTGTCACTTGTGATAAGAAAGGCCACTGGCATGATGAGGACCAGTTGAACATTCTATTACCTGAAGTTTCATATCAGAGGGTCATGGTCAACTTAGCCCTGTTTTTTACAGGATATCTTACTATGTCAAAGACTTTTGTTGTTGTTGTTTTGCTTTGTTTGCTTGTTTGTTTTGTTGTGTTGTTTTGAGACAGGGTTTCTCTGTGTAGCCCTGGCTGTCCCAGAACTTACTCTGTAGACCAGGGTGGCCTTGAGCTCACCTGCCTCTGCCTCTGGATTTCTGGGATTAAAGGCGTGCGCCACTACCACTTACCTTGTCAAAGTTAATTTGTGCAACCGGTATGTGTGTAAAAGACTGGAAAACACAAGTGACAGTTTCAAAAAAAAAAAACCTTCATGTTGAAATCCTGAGTCTGGAGACTTCTTTTCAACAAGGCTTTCTATCTTATAGCATGTTAGACCTGAAGCTATGGAAAGCTGCTTCCAGACACAGGGCACCAACACACTCAGGAATGATTTGGAGCTTGGCCCCCTTGCCACCATGCCCTGGGGTTCATCTCATCACAAACCACTCTGCTAGAGTTCAGGTGACTATGCTGAAGCCAGCTGGCTAAGATCCTCCCACAGTGTGACAAGCCAGCTTTACTAGAACATTAGAGGAGCACACAGCACATCATGTTAAAAGGAAAATCATTTTAAAGAGGCTTTTTAAACTCTCCTCTCCATCATCCATTTGTAGCTGCCACAACTAAATGAGAAAACGGAAAACAAAAAACAAGAGATTTCTATCTTTCCTTGACCTGGAGATTAATATTCAAATTCTCTAAGCAGGATAATGTGTACCCTGTTTGGTATTTACAGGGACAGTGTGATAGAGTAGAGGAACTGTGGAACCCTAATTCTTCTGGCCTTCCTTCCTTCCTTCCTTCCTTCCTTCCTTCCTTCCTTCCTTCCTTCCTTCCTGCCTGCCTGCCTGCCTGCCTGCCTGCCTGCCTGCCCCCCCATGACTTTGGATAAATTGCTCAACTTCTATGATCTAATTCCCTCAGTTAAAGATTTGAGAATTTTACCAGAGGGTGGCTTTGCTGGAGATATGAATAGTCTCACTGACTGTAAAGGAAGTAGATACTTCTGTCAGCCTATCTGTCTATCTGATCTGTCTATCTATCCATCTTATCTATGTAGTCTATGTATCTGTGTAGTCTGTCTATCACCCAAATATCCATCCATATGGTATGTATGTATGTATGTATGTATGTATGTATGATCTAAACATCTACCCACATGTGGCTGGTACTCCTCAGCTTTATATCAAAAATGATGCCTGCCTAGGAAGTCGTTAAATTCAAAAGGACAAATCCACTACTGAAGAAGAGGCTCAGTCTTCATTTTGCTCAATTCTTCAGGACCCAACAGCACTTGTGTTAATAGAACTCTAGTGAGGGGAAACACACCAGTCCACACTCTTCCTGTTTGTTAGTTGTTTGGTTTGATTTTTTTCCCCCATAGGGAAGAAAGACAGAGACCGTGTGGAGACCAGCAAGGGGGGAGGGAGGACAGGAAACCTCTGTGTTCTCTTCCCTGAATTGTATTTGAACTTGAGAACAGGATTTGTGGTTCACTGAATGACAATTTAATGCAAATATCTTTCTGGGCTGTCCCAGGCAAGTTACTGACAGTCCATGGGGACATTATTTATTTATTTTAAAGCACTATTTTAAAGCACTATTTGTTTATCTTATGTGTATGAGCATTTTTTTTGTCTTCATGTGTGTATGCTCACCATGTGTGTGCCTGGTGCCCTTGAGGACCAGAAGAGAACATTAGATCTTCTGGAACTGCAGTTATAGATAGCTGTGGGCTGCCATGTGGATGCTAGGAATCAAACCTAGCTTCTCTGCAAGAGCAACATATGCTCTTAACAGAAGAGCCCTCCAGCCCCTATGTGTTGGTTTACTGTGTGTGTGTGTGTGTGTGTGTGTGTGTGTGTGTGTGTGTGTGTGTGTGTGTGTCCTGTGTACTGATGTGTACACATGTGTGCTGTGCATCTAGAGAGGCAAAAGAACAGCCTTGGGTATTATCCTTAAGAATCCTGCCCACCTCTTTGTGACAGGACCTCTCACTGACCTGGAGCTCATCAATTAGTGTAGCCTGACTGGTCAGTGAGCCCCAGGGATCCTCACGTCTCATCATCCCCAGTGCAGGGACCATAAGCCCGTGTCAGCACAGCCTACATTTTTAGGTGAGTCTGGGAACAAAACTCAGGTCTTTGTGTTTTTAAAGCAAGCACGTTCCCAATCAAGCCATTCCCCAGCCCAGCGTAGGAACTAGCTGGTGTGAAGTTAGTGCTTTTAGGGTTATGTATCAGAAAGTCTGCTGTGCTGAGCCCACACCCATTTGGTAATGGCATCCTTCTGAGGGCCTCCATTTTGTATTCTGTACCACACAGATGTCGTCGGTTCCCTAATGAAAAGCCAACATTCTCCCCTAGCTCATGGTGAATGTGGCTTGTAACAAAGAAGGCTTATTTTTGTTTCTGTAGAAAAAAAAGAAATGGCACTTACCCAGATCTCTTTTCCAGACACCTTGGGAAATGGTGCCTTCCAAAGGCAGACAGCTAAATCTTTTTTGGGGTGCCAGGTTGCTTTGGTGCCACATTAAAACCCACATGCTTCACTAAAGGGGCTGGTCTAATGAGTTTATTTCTCAGCCCAGGTCTAGCAACAGGGCCATGGAGTGACTTCATGGCCATCAGTACTGCTGACTAATGCCTGTATCAACACCCACCACGGCCGCCACTGCCACTGCGGTGATTTTACGTTTAGTTTGATTTCTCCAGACAGAACTTTTCCACATCATTGGAACTAATTGAAGTAATGGAGAAATTATTCTGGTGCCAGAGCACTCTTTATTTCGCCCACTTCCCCTTTGGTATTGAAAGACAACAATGCGCACAGACTCCCAGTGTGTTTCTTTACAGGCAAGAGGTGGAGAAAGGATTTAGGAGCCAGAGGATGGATGGGGAGGAGCGCCGTAAAATTGTCTTCTGGACTCAATGTAGCTGTGACACCCATGGACTCACAGCAGTAGTGGCTCCCTGCAAAGACCTGCACAAGACTGGCTTCCTCAACATTCCATCAGAGATGTGGGAGGGGCTTGCAAGGATCCACCCCTTCTTGAGGAATTGTAGGCAGTTGACTGTTGCTTGGGGGAAAAAGTCATGTTCTTAGGTGGCCTAGCCTAGCCACTGGTAGATCCTTCTTCAAGTTAATACTGCCCCCTCCAATCATGCTCATGACGACAAGTCTAAAAACAGTGCCCCACAAAATAAAAACTAGAAAGTAGCAAGGGATTCTCTGGGAGAAGGAGACAGACGGGGTTAATCGAAATATTTTTATCAAAGAACATCATGTATATATACATATATACACATATACATATACACACATAAATACACATATTTACATATATATGAAATTATGAAACAAATAATTTAAAATTTTAACCTATTAAAACGTAAAAATGAACAAAAAGAGGAGTAAGTGGCCATGTCACCACTGAATTTGTCCTGCTTTTAGCCAATGGGAGCTAAGCACCAGACACTCACCTTCCTGTTTCTCATCAAGCCGTACACCCACACCCCTCCTGTGTCCCACAGTTTCTCAGTGGGGACTTGAGAATCCCTTCTGTTTGTTCCTGAGCCTGGCCACAAGAAACCTTCTCCAGATCACTGAAACAGCTAGCAGATGGAAACAAACATTTTTACGGGAACACACTCCACCTTAATTACATGCATTGTCTGCCAATGTTTATAGCGTCTCACGGGGAGTTTGGAGGTAAGACCGAGGAGGCCCAATATGGTTTTGATTAGATGGATTTGTGAAAGGGGGTAGCCATAGTGCCTTTTACTGACTCCAGTCTCCTTCTCTGCCCCATCCTGCAAGTTCCTTACTCAAGATCTCGGAAGGGCTCATTCCTCGACAGCATGGTTTACCGAAAAGTCCTGTGTGCTTACCCAATGTCCACAAGAGTTTGGGGCTCAGAGAATATTTGGGGTTTGATTTAGGTAGACCAAAAGTGCACCCCTTCAGTTCAGGACTTTGTCATGGTTGTATTTCAGGGGTTACTCTGCAAAAATGAGAAGGTTTGGCATCCTTGCAAATGCAACCAGTGGTCTGTCTGTCATGTGGAGTCTATGAGGTGGAGGGACCCTGAAGACTGATCAGGAGATGTGTGTGTGTGTGTGTGTGTGTGTGTATTAGAGATTGAAGGAAAACACCCACAAACTCTAGAAATAATGGCTTTTGTAATACTCAATACACAAATTCTGTTATCTTTACTGATGATTTCATTTTACTTCAGCAGTTAGTTTTGCCTCTTTCCCTTTACTGATTGGTCCATACAAGGCAGGTACCAGGAATGACACGGTTCTGATGTGTATGTAAATTGGTGTGAATACTGGCCAGGAGCTCTGATCCTATGGGAAATCAATGGCTGCTGAGGCTCGGGGCTGAAATGGGTGTTTTGCATTACTTGTGGGTTTTATTTCTTCACGTGACCTATGACCCCTTTTGCAAAGTTAACTGAGGCTTGGCCTTTTTCAAACCAACTGCAGGAAATTGACCTCTGTGTTCACGCTATGTTAGGAATTGCCTGGATAGAGAGTAAATCAGGAGGCAAAAAATGGAAATTGTCTGGCCCTTCGTTCCAGCCAGGCTGTGGCACCCTGTGAAGGAATCACAGGGTGCCTGGTACAGTCAGAGGGAATATGTACTTGCACCATTGTTTCCCCACAGAATCAAGCTAGAAGTCAGAATTCACAATGGGTACAGAAAGCATCTTGCAAAGGGATGTTTGAGCTATAGACTTAATTTCACCTGATGCTTTGTGCTTCTGTTCCTCCCACCTCACCCCATTGTGCCTCCGTTTTTTGTTTGTTTCTTTGTTTGATTTTTCAAGATAAGTTTCTCTATATAGCTCTGGAGCCAGTCCCAGAACTCATTCTGTAGACCAGATGACCGGTCTCAAACTCACAGAGGTCTTCCTGTCTCTGCCTCCCAAGTGCTGGGGATTAAAGGTGTGAGCCACCAATGCCTAGCAGTTCTCTCTCCATTTTTAGCAGCTTATCATTTTAGAGGTGTACTTGGAACTGGAGAAATCTAACTCTTCATTTATCTGTTTGTCTGGTAGCCAGCATGGATCTGTTCTGTTAAAAGTGGAAGAGGCAGTCAGAAACAGCACACTCATTTTGGCCTCAGCAACCCTGGGTTCAAAACTAGTTTCTGCAACTCATTCTTTGAGTTAGTTTATGAAAAATGGGTCAGGTTCTTGCATCTCAATGTTTTAATGTATGGTATGAGCTTTTGGAGGAGATGATCCTGAGGGGGTGAATGAGTATTTCACTTTTAAAACCTTTAAAATTTTTTTTTATGGGTCAGTTTGTGTGTATCATAGATGTGTGTGAGCACAATGAATTTGTGCCATGGGACACACATGGAGCTCAGAGGACAACTTTCAGTCCATTTTTATTTTTTACCATGTTGAGGTGGGGTCTCTCTTGTTTCTACTGCCCTGGTTCGAACTCCAGGTTAAACAGCCCACAGGCTTTCAGCTGACTAGCTTGTCTCCAGATCCTGTGTTAGTGAACCAGTGCTGGGATTACAGATGGGAGTTAGTGCATCTTCTCTGCTCTGCTCTGCTCTGCTCTGCTCTGCTCTGCTCTGCTCTGCTCTGCTCTGCTCTGCTCTGCTCTGCTCTGCTCTGCGTGTGTGTGTGTGTGTGTGTGTGTGTGTGTGTGTGTGTGTGTGTGTGTAGGTGTTTGCTTATTTTTATTTCTATGTGCGTGTTTTGCCTACATGTGTATTTGCACTGTGTACATGTGCATGCCTGGTGCTGAGCAGGCCAGAAGAAGACCTTGGATCCTCTGGAACTGGATAGTTGTGAGACTCTCATGGAGGTGCTGAGAACTGAATCTGGGTCATCTCCCAGAGCAGACAGTGCTCTTAACCTCTGAGCCATCTCTCCAGTCATCACACTCAGCTTTTTATGTGGATTTGAGGGACTCCAGTTATCCAGCTTGTATGGGAAGCATTTTATTTCCTCAACTATTTTGCCAGCCTAAAGACACGATCTTGTAGGCTTTAGGACATGGGTACGTAAAAGCCTCTATTGCATATGCCAGTCATCTGCTTGGTTTGCGAGTGCGCACCAGAATCCAATTTCAAGATGGTCTATTCAAGGATCTCGTGAAATTCGCACTCTTTAATAAGAGTTTGACAGCTTCTTTGATTTTTTTTCTGAAGACAAGGAAGACTCTTGCTGAACCCAGCACTGCTGGAAAAGCAGTAGGAACTGAATCATTATTTCTCAGTAGAAAGGCAGCATGAGAAATGGCTTCTCAAGAGTCTCAGCTGGATTAGATAATTCCTGGTCAAAGTCTGGATTTCATAGTCTGGTGGTTGTTGTAGCCTGTCTTTGAAGGTCAGGCTGGGCTTGCAGGGAGAGTGTCTGCCTCCCTGCTCAATTCCAGACATATACCTTAGCTCCATCTCAGTCTGGACTCATTTGGTTTGTTTGTCTTACCCATAACCTTGGTGCAGTAGTAACAGAGCCCTCTGTACCTGCATATTCCGTATCTAGGATTCATTCATGCCGCCATGGATGGAAAGGGTTTGGTAATGTCAGGGTTGAAGGTTGGGCACTGTATTTATACAGACTTTTTCCCTTGCCGTTCTTCCCTAAACAATATAGCATAACAATATACACAGCACACACAGTTTATAGGTATTGTAAACTATCCAAAGCAACTTAAAATGTGCTAGAGGATGTGTTTAGGTTATATGCAAACAAACACTATATCATTGCATATGAGGGTCTTTACTGCTTTTGTATTTGCTACGTGGAGAAGGGTCAGGATCCTGGACCCAATTCTCCAGGTTGGGACTACCTTACCCTTTTTCAAAACTCTGTAGATTTACCACCATAAAACTTGCTAAAATAGGCAATAGTGACATAATGTAAATTTTTTGAAGATTTATTTTATTTGTATTGTGTGTATATGTGTGTGTATTGAAAGAGAGGGAGAGAGAGAGAGAGAGAGAGAGAGAGAGAGAGAGAGAGAGAGAGAGAGAGAATTAGTGCTTTTGGAGGTCAGAGGAGGATATTGCAGTCTCTGGAGCTGGACTCACTGACCATTGTGAGCCGCCCAGCATGGTTGCCAGAAACTGAATTCATAGGCTCTGTAAGAGCAATGCATGTTCTTAATCAATAAGATATATTTCCCTAGATCTAAAATTGAATCTTATGTTCATTCTAATTCTAATCAAAAATCAAAGTATAGAATCTCACCTTCCCAGCAATTTAATTATATTAACAAACCATTCAAAACCAAAATAATAGGGACTGGAGAGTTGGATCATGAGTTAAGAGCACTGGCAACTCTCCCAGAGGAGCTGGGGTTCAATTCCCAGCACCTGTATGGTAGCTCGCAACCATATGTAGCTCCTGTTCCATTTGATCCCATGCCTTCTTCCAGACTCTACGGGTACCAGGCATGCAAGTGGTGCAGACAGACATGCAGGCACAACACTCATAAACTTAAAATAAAAATAAAAATCTAACTAAAATAATTTACAAAGGAACAAAAAGCAAACTAATTAATAGACATTCTTGGTGTAGTCAAAAATGTTAAAAATAATGATCCAAAATTGATCTCCAGTGACAACAGAATGAATATCAGATACAACAGTTAAAAATGACTAGGGAACAGGAAGCAGAGAAAAGGCAATTCAGTGTGCAGCCTAAGACCCCTGATAGTTATACAAACAGAGGAAGCTAGCTTGGACCTGGGTTCAAATCTTTACTCCAACATTTTCAATATCAGTCAGCTATGGCTGTGCAACAAAAATGCCCCCATCTAAGTCGCTTAAGACCACAACCATTATGCACAGGTCAGTTAGACATGTCTATGGCTTGGCCAGTTCAACTCATCTTGACTGGGATTGCTCAGGAGTCTACTGTTGCTTGAAGGCCAGCCATGGTCAAGCTAAGTCTCGGATGGTTCATCCCCAAGTCTGACATCAATCTGTTGGCTGACTATTGGCCCATGTGATGGATGTAGCCAGGACAACTGTGACTGGCTATCCAGCCTACTAAGCCAGCTATGTTGACATGGTAACTGGAAGAAGTGCTGCTTCGCAGAGAAGCATCTGAAGGATCTTAAATAGCAAGCTGTGGACTGTCACCTCCTTTCTCAGTCACAGGGGAATCAGCCATATTCAGTGATGCCAGGAATGATAGAATATGTCTAGTTAGAAAGTGGAAAAAGTTCAACATGAGCAGCCATCAGAGAATCACAAATGAAAACCACGTTGAGATCCTAAGTTAATCCAGTCAGAATGATTCTCATTAACAAAACAAGTAACAATAAATTCTGGCTAGGATGCAGAGGAAAACCTATATACAACTCTCTAGGTGGTGTAGGAGGGATAATGATTCCAATCACCATGAATATTCAGCACAGAAAATATCCATGATTTTTCTATCACTGTGATAAAACACCACGGACAAAGGCATTGTACAGAAGGAAGGTTTACAGTTGCAGAAGGTTGAGTTCATCAGCATGACAGTGGGGACATGGGGACTGCAGCAGCAAGCTGAGAGCTCACACCTTGAACCACAAGCATGAGGCAGAGAAACACTAAGAATGGCATGAATCTTTGAAACCTCAAAGCCCACAGCCAGGGACACACCTCTAGGCTGCAGTTCCTAGACCTCCCCAAACAGCTCCACCAACTGGGGACCAAGCATTTAAACATCTGAGCCTATGGGGGATATTCTCATTTAAACTACCACACGAGGGTCAAATAAAACAAGTAACAGCAACCAGAACCAACCAACTCGAAAAGTAGAACTACCAAATGACTCAGCTGTACCATTCTTGGGTACTTAATTAAAGGAATCTGTGACAGTGCATTGCAGAGACACTTTGACACAGCCTTGGGCCACACCGTGGGTGGCCACCCCAGTGGTAAGAGGTGCAACAGAAGAGTAGTCCAGACCTTGATGTGACAGGTGTGTCACTGGTCCCAGTCCTCTGATTCAGTCTAGCAATACTGTGACATGAGCAGAGCAGTAAGAGGCTTTTGCTCATGCATGAGCTTGTGGGCAGCTGGCTTCACAGAGGTGTGCATTCTATAAAGTAATGATAGACACTGGCATGAACACTTTATGCCACTAATACACATTTATCATAATTATCAAGTAGTATGTATTATTCATGGTTTCATGTCCTATACTAGCATAAGCCTGCCAGCACCATGGATTTGTTCATAGAAACCCTGTGATGGTCATATGAATACTACACTACAAGATGCCCTTGGAGCAGCCGCAGTGACATTAGGCAGTGGGACACTTTCTTTGTCTCCATTTCAAGTTTAGGGGACTGCTACTGTGTATGCTGTTCATTGTTAACTAACATGACTGTATTTGAATACTGTGTCTTTGCTTTGTGTTATAAAATATGATTCATACCTCTTTAGTAACTTACATTTCTTTCTGCTAGTTATTATTTTCCTTTGGTTGCAAAAATGGGTATGGGTTTTTAAGAAAGACGAAGGTGAGGCTAGAGAGATGGCTCAATGGCTAACAGCACACACTGTGCCTACAGAGGACCAAAAATTTGGTTTGTGGCACCTACTTCCAGTAGCTCACAACTAGCTGTCCCTCTGGTTCCAGGTCATCAGAGAGACCTATGCTTCTGGCCTCTGTGGGCACCTGTATACACACACACACACACACACACACACACACACACACACACACACACACACACACACTTACTTTTAAAGAATGAGTGAGAGTAGGATAGTATGTTGGGAAAGGGTGCTCACTCAAAGTCCTTTCTGCTTGTTGTTACTATTATTTGAGGCACTGTCTCCTGTAGTACAGGCTAGCCTGAAACTCACTATATCGTCATGAATGATCCTCCTGCCTCCATTTCCAAGCGCTGGGTATTCTGTTTGTTATTTTCTTACAGCCCATCTGCACTCTTTGATAAGCAGAACAAATAAGCCTTAATCTACTAGCAGGAACAGAAGCTCAGCCAGCCAAGATGGGAAGGAGCCCAGGTTGGGCGTGGGATGGATCTTGGGGTGGGAGTAGCAGGTATTTTCAGAATCTGTCAGTGTCTTAATAGCTTTGCTGTTATCACTTCATCGTGGTCCACACTGGGGACCATTTATGGCTAATGGACATGTGTTGAGAGGTGTATGTAGGATGGAACGTCATGCAAAAATGCAAGCTAAATGTTTGATTTTGCCCAACCCGGAACATACAGCAGAAGGGGGACTCTATTCCTGTTGGGTTAAGTGCTTCCAGTCACAGTCAACAGAAGCCCCCCACTCAATGCAGCTGTTTTCACACATATTGAAATTTTCCTTTTGAGAAAAAAAAAAGTGGCCCATCAAGACGCCAAGGTCATAACGATATTTTAAATCACTCTTGTTCTATAGGGTCCCAGGCTTCTCCTGAAAGCAAGCTATGATGCTCTCAGTTTGGAAATGTTAACAGTGTCCCTCCAACGTCCATCTCATGATTTGTCTCTAGCCAGGAATTACAAAAAAAACCTCCCTCTTGTATGTCTCTAATAAGGGCTTCAAGTCTAAGAGTTCTTTATTTTTGCTACTGCTTCTAAGTGAAATTGATTCTTTGGACATTAATTTGGCCATTTCCAATGACAAAGGAGAATTATGTTTGGAATTCAGATGACTCCCGAGAGAGAGAGATGCAAGGGTCTCCCCTCCTTCTGCTACTGGGATAGCAATGGCAATGTCATTCATTTGGTGCATATTGGGCACCGATTTAATATGTTTTCATGTTTTGACCTATTTCTTCCTTTGGAAAAAAATCTATTAGTTAGTTATGCACCTCGAAGTTAAGGAACCTTGTCCCATTATCTGTGTAACTGATTCATAAATTGTTTACCTGTGTTCAGCCAGTGACTGCTCATGGAAGTCCTATATAAATAACACACAGTCCTCAAGTCTTGGAATATATATGCTCATATCCAAGGTCAGGGAGCTGGTGCAATGGCAGAACCAGGCTTTGAACTGGATCTTTGGTTGCAAGCAATGGCATTTAAGACCATGCAGGGTAATACTCTGTGTCTGTGTGTCTGCGTGTCTGCGTATCTGTCTGCATGTCTGTCTGCATGTCTGCGTCTGCATCTGCGTCTGTGTCTCTGTGTCTGTGTCTCTGTGTCTGTGTCTCTGTGTTTGTGTCTCTGTGTGTCTGTGTGTCTGTGTGTCTGTGTCTGTGTCTGTGTCTGTGTGTGTGTGTGTGTGTGTGTGTGTGTATGTGTGTGTCTGTGTGTCTGTGTGTGTGTGTTTCTGTGTCTGTGTATGTGTGTGTCTGTGTGTGTGTGTTTCTGTGTCTGTGTATGTGTGTGTCTCTGTGTTTGTGTTTCTGTGTGTGTGTGTCTGTGTCTGTGTCTGTCTGTGTGTCTGTGTCTGTGTGTCTGCGTGTCTGCACGTCTGTGTGTCTGTCTGCATGTTTGTCTGCGTGTCTGTGTCTGCGTCTGTGTCTGCGTCTGTGTCTGCGTCTGTGTCTCTGTGTCTGTGTCTCTGTGTCTGTGTCTCTGTGTCTGTGTCTCTGTGTCTATGTCTCTGTGTCTCTGTCTCTGTGTCTCTGTGTCTGTGTGTGTGCGTGTCTGTGTGTCTGTGTGTGTGTCTGTGTGTCTGTGTCTGTGTCTGTCTCTGTGTCTGTGTCTGTGCATGTCTGTCTGTGTGTATGTCTGTGTGTCTGTGGTGATGATCTCATGAGATGGTGTAACAGAACTCAGCATGATCCTGTATGCAGCACCAACTTGATTCTTTCTTTGAGTCACACTGCACAGGTGATCACTGATCACAGAACTGCAGGCACTCAGTTCTACTAGGCTCTGTTTGGATGCCATCCAATTTACTTGAGCTTTCCTAAAGCTTAGTGGAAAGAGTTACTTTTCTGGCCATCAATTTACCTCCCCCCCCCCCCGCCTTCCCTTTCTTCCTTGCAACCAACATTTCCTGTCTTTTCTAATTATCATAGTCATCATTTAAGGTGAATACAGGTAAGGAGGGGATGGCCAGCTGAAGTCAGAGGCTCTTTTTTTTATTGCTGACCTCAATTATGTTGTTTGCCTCCTCCTCACGCATTCAAACAGGTCCAAGGCAAATGTCAGGCATGAGGTATATGAAAGCTTATCCTAGCATATGGTCTGTGTCAGCCCAGCATCTCCTTGTGCTTAGGGAATTTGCATTTACTGTCAGTGAGCTGCCACCACCCAGAAGCCTCAGGGGCTGTCCATCTAGAATGGGGGTGATCACCTGTCTCAGTGTGGCTATACACTGCTGTTCCAGTAAATTAAAAATAGCATCCTTTGACTTTCATGGGTATTCTGTTTTGATCTGGGTAACTAATATGGTAACCCCTCGATAACAGTTTCTCCTGAGTAATGTACCTCTATATTTGCATTTCCTGGTGCCCCAACCCTCCTCCTAGGTTATAATGTGTCCTGGGGAAGGAGTGGGAAATATGCCCCCTTGGCCAATCCTCTTTCATTTCTCTATCTAGGGAGCACACCAAAGACAGTGCCTACTTTCCTTTGCGTATGTGCTGATATGCAGTTTGTACATGTCCACAAACCCAGCCCCGAATCCTCCCTGTGCCTCTTGCTGGCAATGATATCACTTATTGACATCTCTCTTAAAAAGATAAGACCCAGGGAACCCAAACTCTGTGAGTGGCCACTCAGAAGTGTTTTGATAAAAGGCTAAAGGGAAAAGTAGTTTCAATGGCTGTGTGGGAAGCAGCATCTTCAGAAAACGAGGCTGGAGCTTTCATTTGACTCTGAACAATTCATTTCAGAATCTGACAGTTGCCCATAATTGTATGAGAAAGAATGTTAATATTTGGAGTATAAACGAAGGTTACTCCAATATTCCATTTGTTCCAGGGGTAAATAACTCGGGAGGGTTTGCTGAGTCCCATGTGTCTCTGAGGAATGATAACTCAGAGGCTCTTCTCAGCACGGCTCTGCCTGAGTTGGTCTCTGGCATGACCCTGGGTAGCAGCAGGTAGCAGTGCAACCCTCAGACAGACACTGGCAGAACAGGAACTCGGGTACTCCTTCATACTTTTGCATTAGAAACACATTTGAGGGAGTCCTGTCAGGTATGGGTGATATACTTTAAACTATCATGGAGTAAGGGCAGGCATGGTGGTATACAACTATAATCTCAGAACTATGTGCCAGGGACAGGCACATCTCTGGGAATTCAATGCTAGCCTGGTCTATTGAGTGATTCCAGGCTGGCCAGAGCTGTACAGCAAGACTTTATCTCAGAAAAGAAGAATTCTCAGCATAGTTTTTTTTTTTTTTGGGTGGGGGAGAGTTTTGAGACAGGGTTTCTCTGTGGCTTTGGAGGCTGTCCTGGAACTAGCTCTTTTAACCAGGCTGGGCTCCAACTTACAGAGATCTATCTGCCTCTGCCTCCCTAGTGCTGGGATTAAAGGCGTGCGCCACCAACGCCTGGCTCTCACCAGCTCTCAGCATAGTTTTAGGAATATTTTTATTATACATATTTTCATTATTTATTTTATTTTTCATGTGTATGGGTGCTTTGCCTGCATGTATGTTTGTGTACCACATGTGTGCCTAGTGTCCTCAGAGGCCAGAAAATGGCATCAAATGCTTTAGAACTAGAGTTATAAACAGTTGTGAGTGGCCCTGTGTGGGTGCTGGGAATCAAACCCAGATCATTTGCAAGAGCAGCTATTCATCTTTAGCCCATATTTTCATTATTTTATAAATATGCATGTATGTGTGTATATCTGTGTGCCTATGTGCATGTGACTGCAGTTGCCCCTAGAGGCCAGAAGAAGGTGTCAGATACCCCTGGAGCTGAGGTTACAAGTATCTGTGAGACACCCACCATGGTTGCTGGGAGCCAAATCTCTGTCCTCTTCAAGACCAGCCATCCCTCTTAACCACGGAGACATCCTTCCAACCCCAACATAGATTTTGATATTCTATGAACATTATCCAAATGCTGAGCAATTGTATCAGTATCATTTTAATCAGAGGCCCTCCCTGAAGGGGGAGTCATATGGGGAGTTAGCAGACAAACCAAATTCCAGATGTGTATATCCCAAGTGTGCCAGTCACATGAATATCTGATCAGTGCCAGGCTTTGCTAAATGACCAGGCTGTAAATGACTAGCTTGCAAATTGGCTTAAAGGGTGCCAGGAAGGGAAGTTATTCCAGGGTGAGGGAGATGTGAAGGAGCTAAAACCACTTGAAAACTTCCACACTTGTAGGTAGAAGGTGGGGAATCCAGCAAATGATGCAGTCCCTATCAGGCTGCTAACCCAAGGCTAATATCTAAAGGGTTTCTGAGATGCATTTCTGGACTCAGCATGGTAGACATTTGGGGCCAACCTGTGAACTGTAAGTTATTTACCAATATCCTTGATCTTACTCTGTGGTTTCCAAAGCAGGCTTTCTGTTTTGTCAACAAAATGTGTGTGTATGTGGTGATTGTGTGTGTGTGTGTGCACGTACGTGTGTGTGTGTGTGTGTGTGTGTGTGTGTGTGTGTGTGTGTGTATGTGTGTGTTTGCCAGTTTACATAGACCTTAAGCTATTAGTATCTTCATAGTTCAACATTTCTGCAGCATCTGATATGACCACCAGGGGTAATGCCATGACTGCTGCTAGTGCAGGGGGTTCCTCACTTTCTGAGCAGAAGGTCCCCCAGCTAAGTGCTCTTTGCAAATCATTTCCTTTAGCTTTATTTGCACCAGGAGGCTCCCAGGCTGAGGAGTGCCACACCGCTGTCCCTTGCTGTCCCCAGAGGCTTGCTGTTCTCTTGAAGGGAAAGTTAAGTATTTAATTGTGTGTCTATGCGGGATACATAATGAATGAGTCTGAATAATTCAAGACAGGATGTGAAGAGGATGTAGCTAACACCTGGGCTGGACAAAGATGTCTTTGGCCGCTTCAGGGGGAGGGGACATGGGGTCTGCATTTCACCATATTGTGTTCCCAGCTGCATAGGGTCTAAATGACAGGGGCAAGCTCTTTTACATTTTTCAAAGACTACTATGGCTCTCTCTCTCTCTCTCTCTCTCTCTCTCTCTCTCTCTCTCTGTGTGTGTGTGTGTGTGTGTGTGTGTACTCACATCAGACATCCTTGCCAGGAAGAAATTTGAGAACAAATCTGGCACCTGTAAAAGATGCTGTTTTTGTGTCTCATGACCAAACCTCAGACTTGGGCCTGAGAAAAATATCAAGCAAGAGGAATTCTTCTCTAAGCTTTTATGATAATGATAAGAAAATGGCTCCCTATGGAGTTCAAAGAGGCTTTTCATCTGGACACTGGAGCAAGATCTTTGCTGGTGGTGGCGGGGTGGGGGGGGGGGGTCGGGCGACGACCGTATTCTGTCACTCTGGGAGAAGAAAGAGCAAGAGTCCTGGTTTACCTGGAATAACCCCATACTGAAGACCATGCTGTGGCTTTTCAGCAACCCAAAATGCTATAGATTTTACCAGGGTGAGGAGTTCTAGTCTTTTGTCAAGTCTCAGAAAGTACAAGGATGAAGACTTAGAATCATTTCTAAATATTATTACCAGAAAAATCTTTTTTTTTCAGTGCTGTAATTGAACCCAGAGCCTCATGCATGATAAGTAAGCACTCTGCTAATTACCAGGCATTTTAAAGGGACATCTTGAGCCATCACAGCATTTATTCAAAAGAGGTGACGAGCAACACATAGGGAACTGATGTCTCTACATGGCTGGGGAGAGGGCTTGGTGTGCAGTAACATGTCTATGCAGGTTTTAAATCTCCTTCATGAACATAGAAAGTTGGACATGACCATGTGTGCTGGGAAACTCAGGTGTATCACACGTAGAGACAGGTACATCAGTGCAGCTTGCTGGTTGTGGCTGTCAGCCAAGCTCAGAGTTCAGTGAGAGAGACTTTGTCTCAGGGATAGTTTTTTTTTCCAGCTTTGTTACCCAGCATTGTACACACATGGACATCCTCAAACCACAGAGGATTTGGGTTCCTGTAATTCCTAAGCCCCATCTTCCCCAGTCTGATCTCTACAAACATGAAAGTGGTCCTGGAGGAAATAAGATATAGTCTTCCATGAATTCTCAACTGGCTTACTTTGATAACATGGCACACATTATGATTTCAAGAATAAATCAGATCACTTAAAGATTACTCATGTCTGTGAATTCTTGTGCCTGAGTGAAGGTAATAGCATTCCCTGTTTAGATTTATCTGAAATGAGCAATTACCTGTGTGGCATTAAGGGCAGGTGTTAGCCATTAAACAGCAGGTACATGTCAGAGACAAACTCCTGCATCTGTACACTTTCACTTTTCTTTTCGCTTCTCTTTCCTTCTCTTTTCTTTTCTTTTCTTTTCTTTTCTTTTCTTTTCTTTTCTTTTCTTTTCTTTTCTTTTCTTATGTGTCAGCTTACAGTCCTTGAAGAAACCAGCAGAGAACCAGCCAAGATCACCAGGTCATGCTGACTTGTTACTGTAGGCAACCTAGAGTCAACATGACTCATTGTAACACTGAACTGAGCATGCCTGGATTATTCTGCCTACCTTTGTATGCTCCCACACTGAGCATGCCCAGGAGCGTTCTTGCTTTTTCATCTGAGCATTAAAAATAAAGGTGTATTCTTTTTAGTTGTGTACATATGATGTGTCTGTGTATGGGCATGTACATATGAGAGCACTGTGTATATGATGTGACTTTATATGGCATATACACATGAGTGTGCATATGATGTGCCTGTGTAAGGTCATGTGCACATGAGTGCAGTGTGTATATAATATGTCTCTATATGGCATGTGCACATGAGTGCAGTGTGTGTATAATATGTCTCTATATGGCATGTGCACATGAGTGCAGTGTGTATATAATATGTCTCTATATGGCATGTGCACATGAGTGCAGTGTGTATATAACATATCTCTATATAGCATGTACACATGAGTGCAGCATGCATATGATGTGTCTTTATATGGGCATGTACATACGAGTGCAGTGCTTACAGAGGTCAGAAGAGTGTCGAGTACCCTTGAGTTCAAGCCTGAGACTTTCCTGAGTTCCCAACCTGAGTGTTGGGAGCTAAGGATTTCTGGAAGAGTAGCAAGTGTTCCTAATGCCTGAGTCATCTGTCCAGTCCCCCATTTTACCCCTGTGAACATACTCCTCTGATACTGAGCTGGTCACACCTAGGAAATGTGGCCTTCTTGAAGGCACCATGCAAGCTGCCAAGGGAGGGGAGCAACCAGTAGTCCTACTGGGTATGAGGCCTATGAACTACAAAAAGACCAGCATGGTACCTAACCCTAAGGATGTAGGAGTGGTGCACATAACTTGGCAGTAACCAACAGCTCCTTTTTGTTTGTTTGTTTGTTTTTGAGACAGGGTTTCTCTGTGTAACATCTCTGGCTTTCCTGGAACTATCTCTGTAGACCAGGCTGACCTCAAACTCACAGTGATACACCTGCCTCTGTCTCCTGAGTGCTGGGAATAAAGGCCTTCGACACCACGGCCCAGCTAACCAGCAGCTCTTTAATTGGACATAAATCCCTCTTAACAAGAGAAAATCATGCCTGGTACTAGAAACCTAACCAGCTTCCCAGGTCTTGAGAAGTCATGGATCTTGGGGAATCTACAACTGTCACCTTACTAAATCAGCATAATTCCCAGCTGTATTTTAAATACATATCCTTCTATCCACATATAAGCATAGGCCTTACCCTTTGCAAGAAACTTCCATTTGCAACAAATGGAGATCATTACAGAAAAACACAATCCAATCATATGCATAGCACAAGAGATGTGTGTGGTGCCTACTTCCAATGGGAAGGACTGCAACATAAATTCTGTATCTAAGACTCAAGGATCATGGCAGAAGGTGGGGCAGAAAGACTGGAATAGGCAGAGACACAGGAAGATTTTTTTGAGATTGTGTCTACTGGAAATGTCAGAGATACCACATTCAAAAATCTCATCAACATAGCTGTCTCAAGATGACCTGAACAAGGATGGCACCAACAGACACACTAACCTGGAGGTGGGAAATCTTCTGGACTCTTAACTCTAGACAAAGAACTACAGGCAACTAAGGAATGTTGAGAGCAGGAGAGATAGTATAGTCTTCTCTAGGGAAGAGCCCCCTTTTGGTTATCCAATACCAAGTGGTCAGCCCTGAAATCATACACATACGAGTAACATTTTATGGACTGAACAGGTTGGATTTATATATTTAGGAATATAAGAATCATTATAAAACATGAGGCCATGAAATTGAGAGTCTAAGGGAAGGGTTGGAGGGAGGAGAAGGGAAAGGGGGAAATGATGTAGTTGTGTTTTAATTTCAAAAATGAAAGAAATATCACAAAAAGTATACTACTTGAACTATGACCTTTAACTGAGAATGCTCAAAAATGTGCCCACTCCTAGTGTGTTTTCCCATGTATGTGCCAACTTGTGAAAAAAATATTCCCATTCTTGCACTCCGGGGGAAGGTACCGTCTTGGTGTTCTCCTGTACTGTTTGGTTTCTCACTGGATGAGATGTAAAAGCTCTGTGCCTGGCTGAACAGAGTGAGCAAGGAAGCTCTTGAGTTGGCAAGAATTGGTGGCAAATACACAGAGGAAAGCTGGGGACAGACAGTGGCATTTCAGATGTGGTCAGAGCAAGCTCCAGAACCTCTTTGAATGCCTCCTGTGAAATGTTTCCAGCCTTTTACAAGTCTCCCCAGTGGTCCTGAACAAGCAGACTGGGGCATCCTTTAGGCAGAAAGAAAAGCAGATCAGGACTCTTGAGCTGCCTCCTCCTCCAGGTCCTGCGTGTGCATCCTTCTAGAGACTCCTAGGCTGTGCTGTGTGCCAATCAGTGAAGATGGGTTTTCCAGGTGTGGTTCAGAAGCTACAACATTAGGCAAAACCATTCAGTATCCTTCCTCTAGAGCAGTGCTTCTCAACTTGTGGGTCGAAACCCCTTTGGGTGTGGGGGGGTCACATATCAGATATCCTGTGTATCAGATATTTACATTACAATTCGTCACAGTAGCAAACTTACAGTTATGAAGTAGCAATGAGAATAATTTTATGGTTGGGGGTCAGAACAAGATGAGGAACTGGGTGTTATAGGAAGGTCGAGCATCAAGTTTTAAATATAAGGTACAACACAGACATCTTTTGCTTTCAGAGGACATATGGGGGACTGTCCGGCACAGTTGAGACTGTGGCTTATGGTTATTAAAAAATATGACCCATCTCAAAGTCACTAAGTTCCCTCCTATCTTTGGACAGATGAACCAACTGAGACCCAGGCAAAGGAGAAGAGGACAAGGTTCCCCCTGTCACTTACTGAGCTGGTGGCAAAGCCTGATAGTTTTCATCTATCCCTAGACTCAGTCAGCATTTTCTCACGGGCCTCCAATTTTATCTTTTCCATGTCGATTGCAGTGATTTGGTTTCTCCCACTTTAAATAGGTTCTTGTGATTAGAAAAATGGGGGGAGGGGGACCCACAAAAACCAAAACACCAAATCAGACTAATTTTCTGGGATTCAGGTCTCCAAAATGTTTCCTATCAGGGTATCCCAGGCAAGGCAACTGTGTGACTTAGACCAATAGCCAAGATTCGTAAAGGGGAAGCTTGCAAAACCCTGAGAAGGAAGAATCCACCTGTCGCAGTCCTTTTTATTCACGTGTTGTTTGTAAGTGCCATGCTAAAGAGAAAAAAAAAAAAAATCAGACTTCAGGCAAACCCAGAACAAAAGTAGTTTGCTGGTGAAGGGAGGAGGGGGAAGCCTAAGTGGGGGAAGGGATGGGGGTGAGGAAGGAAAGAGATTCTTAATGGGATATTGTTTTCTGAGCTCTACCAATTAGCAAACATCTCTTACAAAAGGAAGAAAGAGGGAAGAAATTCCACGCGCTGAAATAGCCCCAGTCAGCTGTAGGCACTCCGGGCTTCTGCTAGCAGGCTTTCATCCCCCTCCCTAACCCTGGCCCTTACATCAGTCCAAGTGCATCCTGGGGGCTATTGTCATGCTGATGAATCGGCCCCAGAGACTGGATTCTCCCACTGCCTAGAGAGACATTCCCACCGCAGATAGGGCTCTGGGGCTCATTCAAGCTGAGCTGAATTGCCCCGAGAATAAAAGACCCAGCCTTAATTAACCAGAGCTCTGGGCTCCCAATCACAGCATGATTGTACTGTAGCCTGTGCTTCCCGCTAGGGAGGAAACGCCAGGCCTCCCGAGGCAGCCCCAGCCACGGGGAGCGGGGATCCCTTAGGGAGCTGGAGTTGATTCTGTCTTGTTTTGAAAATAGAATATTTTAGGGTATTATACCCCTCTATCACCGGTGTCCTGGTTTTTGGAAAGAAAGCAACCCCAGCGTCTGTGATTTCTTTGCCCGACTCCCAGGATCCATCCACTGTTCAAGGCTCCTGAAGGGAGTTTTCCTAGCATTTTACCACCGTGCCTAAAACTTCATCCCCAGCATTGTTTTTATTTCATTTAGTGGTTCCTTATCCTATTGCTACTAACAGAAAAAAAAAAATGTGTTCGTATGCAGAATGACTGGGGGGAAGTCGGTATTAGCTGTGTCTTTTCAACCTTTGCCATTTTCTCTCAATAGTCTCTAAAAAATCATAGTAGCAACTGGCTTGATTTCCAGTAGATGAATGTGTGTGTGTGTGTGTGTGTGTGTGTGTGTGTGTGTGTGTGTGTGTGTGTGTGATTACTAAAGGAAGAATGGTCTTCATAGTATACTAGGCTCATTTCAGTTTGGCTTTGCTGTTGCTTTGTTTCTGTGGTGGGTGGTGGTGGGCTCCCTGGGGATTAACCTGGGGGTTGCTGCTGAGCTAGATCACGAAAACTGAATTTAGACATGTGAAATCACTGCAGTTGATTTACAACCTCTGAGTTCTGTGGACAGCTATGACCCCAGGAGGTCAGCAAGGGTTGGGGTGGGCATTCTCACTTCAGTTCACTAAGTGTTCTGTTGGGTTAGGGCATCTAGAAGAGCTCAGTGGGAGTCCCTCTATTGTGCTTATGGCTTAGGGGGTCTAGCAAGGTGCCACATTTTGACAGGAATGAGTATGCTGCTAGCTAGTGGGGGGGGTGGGGCGTATGTATAGCAGGGCTCCCATTGTCATCAGAGCCCTTGGAGTGTGCTGCTAGCTGGAGCAGAATGGCTGTGTGGTAGAGCCAGCCCCTCTGAGCCAGGACTCATTTACTAGCATCTCTGTCTCTTCTGCTAGTGCCTGCTCCGCTGCCTGCTGAGTCCCTCCTGCCGCCATGTTTACTCAGGAGAGTTACCCACAGCCTCTGAGTACTTCCAGTAGGAGATGGTGTTCCTGGAAAGGAGTTCCCAGGATGGTTGCAGCCATCAGGTGTGCTGTTGGGGTCAGAGATCACAGTTTACCATTGTGCTAGGGGAGTCACTTTGCAAGGCTAATGTTAAGGGGCCATTTGTTTCCTTTGTGCATTTTCTGAACAACACAGGATATGCCATTATCTTGTATTATGAGCCCCTGCTTCTCACTAGGCTTCCGTATTAGTTACTTCTGTCTTTCTGGCATCAAGTAACAATATAGGGGGAGAAGACTTTATCTGAACTGGCCTCATTTCATGGTGGGATGGAGTGATGGCTGGGGTCCGTCCTTAGTGACAAGAGTCATCAGAGTGACCTGTTAGAATCTGAACAAAGAAGCAGAGGCCACAAGCACCCCAAACACCACCAGCATCTGAGGAGCAAGTGTTCCAATAGAAAACTGAGGATGCTCCACACTCAAGCTACACAGCTTCCCATACTGATGGTCAATCCCAAGAGAGATCCTAAAATACTTCCAACAATTTACATTTTAATAAAATGACAAAGATTTTTCAACAATCAGCAGCACAAAATCACTTTCAGTAGAATTGTTTCCATTTCTTTTCTATTGCCACTACCAAAGGCAACATAAGAAAGAATTTATTTTGGCTGATGGTTCCAGAGAAATCAGAGTCCATTTTAAATGGAAAGCAACATAGCAAGCAACAGGCATGGTGGCAAGGGCAGGAAGCTGAGAGCTGAGAGCTCAATCTTCAACCACAAACACAAAGCAGAGGGGTGGGGAGAGGGGTGTGGCCGGGTAAAGAACTGAAAACCATATACTCACAAAGCCCACTCCCAGGGATGCACTTCCTCCAGGAAGGCCACACTTCCAAAACCTCTCCCAAACAGTGCCACCAATTGGAGCCCAAGTGCTCAAATATAGTGAAGCTCCATGATCTGCCTGTCTCTGTGTCCAGCTGGGATCACAGAGGATGTTACCATGCCTGGCTTTTTGTACCAGGGCTGGGGATGTAAGCTTGCATAACTTGTATATCAAGCATTTAACTGACAGAAGCATTTCCAGTGCCTCAGAACTGTCTACCTTTATAAGAGCCCAGTGTATAAATAAAGCATTTTCTTATTTTTTTTCTTGATAATACTTTGCCTACCAGAATATTAACATGAGATCATTTGGTTAGTGGATTAGACACAAAACAGGTACTTTACTATAAATCATAATATAAACTCAACAACTTCAGACCTGCCCAGTAGAACATTGCTTCCTTACCTTTCTTAGCTATATAATTTATTATTTGATTCTGGGTGCTTCATTCAGGAATGAAGGTTGGTACTGTTTGGAACCACATGCATTAGGAGACATGATCAGAACTGTACCTGGTGAACCAGAATGTCTCATCTGACTCAGGCTACTGAACTTTCATGTAAACTTGATATGACAGTGTCTGTTTTCCTCTAATGTAGTATGTCATCTTCTGTAAGTCAGAATGCTACTTTACTGTGCTCAATAGGATGCCATTCATATGCTGGAATTTCCTTCATGTGTGTTGAGTGAATGAATTCTCTCATAGTTGTTATCATTTACTCCACCAAGGTATGCCCTTAGAGGATCATGTTCTATGATCCACACCATACTCTATGATTATGTAGCAAATAGATGGTGTGTTGAAATCAAAGAACAACAACAACAACAACAAAACTATTCATGATCATATCCTGAACATTCCTGAAGCTTTCAGAAGCATTGAAGAGGAGACAGCATGTAAGTCATGGCTGAAACGTGACTCTGGGAAAAAGACAAATGTGACCTTGTTGCATTTCTGCCTGTTTTGTTCAGTGTTCTGTTGAGGCATCAGACCATGGAAGTTCTCTTCAGCCACTCTGTGGAAGACTCAGGAGTCTGGAACTTTGGCTATCAAATGTTGTGAGCTCACCTCTCTCTGCTTTCATTTCGTCATCTGTAGCTTTAGGCAATAATAATTACCTTCTCCTACTTATGACGTTTTGCCAGTATTACATAGCTTGTCTTCAAAGACCAAAGTCATGTTTACTACCATATCATGAACAATTGCAATAATGATTAGACATAGTGGACACTCAATACATACTCAAGGATGAAGATAAAACATGAATGATGGTCTCTTTCCTCACTGCAGAGAGTACCAGTCTCACTGGTTTAGTGATGGTTAGAGATGCTAATAGGTTTTCTGTACCCCGATACTAAGTTTCTCTGTTGATGCAGTAAACCAGATCTAGCTGACTTGAAGAAGTACAATGACAGGTTTATTTTGAGCAAAGCAACTCCCCAGTGAGTCCTCCAGCCCCCCAAAATTGAGGCAGGAGAAAAATCATGTGACTGAACTAAAGGAGGGAGCTTAAATACCCTGTAGGTGAGGGGTGATAACATGTCCTCCATAACCTGGGTTTGTGCCCAATTATAAGGCTTTAGGCAGAAATCCCCTGGCGACTTCAAGGGAGGAGCTGCTATAGCCGCCAAGAATTCGGAACTGGGCTTTTGGCGACTTTTCTTTATTTGAGATTCTCTGAGAGGGCAGGGTTTGCAGAGAGAGGAATGGGGCTTTCCTGGTCAAGCAACAGTGAGCTGGAGATTCCAGCCAAACAGATGCTGTAAAGTAAAAGTCATAGCTGTTCAGTTTTTTTTTTTTTTTTAAACATGTCTTGATATGCACACTTTAGGAGCTACTGGGAAGGTCCATTGGCTTATGGATGGGCATCAGGGTGCTGTTGAGATAGATACCACTGACTCTATCAGTACTTATTCCAGGAACTAAATACAGACCCACATAACTTTCAGAGACCTGAACTGTTTTCACCATCCCATCAAACCAATCAGTGCAGTTGTAATGCTCTTTAGAAAGTGAAGATTCCTGCAGTGTTTGGTTTATATTGAGTCAGACATCTCTCCACCCGGCTCTTCTTAACTGAAGAGGCAAATAAATCCTTAAGGGAAGGACGTAGCTCAGCATTCAAAGTCTCAAGGTAGAAACGGGGAGACTCCTCGACCCTTTAAATTTCAAGTCATAGCCAAGCTGATTCATGTTTTTTTTTTTTTTTTTCTGTTTAGAGACCAATTGTGTTTCACTTGGGTTATAGTGTGAGAAATTTCTAAATGGGGACTTAAAACACCCAAAGATTATTTTCTCTGTATAGGATATTATGAAGCTCTGGGGACAATTTTTTTCCTGCTAGAAAGTGGTTAGTTATAATTTCCTTGGCTCCAAGTTCTGGTACTCAGCTGAAATGTTGAGAAAATAGAGAACTGTATTCTCCTAGAGTATATTAGGCACCTAATAAAACACAGATGATGGGGAACCCTCCCTGCTCCCCACATGAGTGCTGGAGACTGTGCGACTGTGCAGGGAAGCCAATTCAAGGACAGGGTGACACATTTCAGCATGATTCTTTCAGAGTAGAGTTCAGCTACTTGTCTAGAAAAATTGATCTTAGAATTATTTGACTTGTGAGGTTTGACACTGGGAAATATAAACTCTTATTTCCTGTGTATTTTCAGATGAACAGTAGTCACACCAATGCTTGAGAATCTAGAAGGAACCAAACAATGGGCAGAGGAATGGGTTTTGGATTATTGAAGACATAGAAGATACAATCCATACCTTTAAAAGGCAGGCTCCAGTTGATAAAGCATGACAGTATTTGGGTAAAATCAGGTTGAAAAACAAAGCATAAGGAATGTGGCTCATACATAAAGAAATCAGAGCTCAGGGGTTCTGTCTGCATTTCAGGTCTGAAATAGTCCCTAAATGTTCAAGCAGATAATTGAGATCAGGTGAAAAGGAAGACAAACAAGAACTTTCTCCTTTGTTAGACATGATGTCGGTAATCCTGCATGGTGGCAGGTAGCTTTGGAGTGGGCAAGGGCAAATTCAGGTTCTGCATAACAAACCATGCAGTCACTCATGGAAAAAATGTGTGAAAATCGGGGAAGATGACCTATGTGCTAATATGTTTGATAAAATCTACTTGAATTTACTCCAAAATTATCGGACATAGGCAAAATTGATAGAAAAGTACAATGTCAAGGTGGGCAATGGGAATTTAAGTCAGATATTTTCACAATCTACTGTAGATAAGAGTAAGAGCTCATAAATTATTTAGAAATATTAGAAATATATACTTTGTTGTTACTGGCTGCAGTTAATTTAGTGAGAATGTAATGTATTAAGATTTGTGCATGTTTGTGACAATATGCAAAACAAATCAGAATACATTTTGAATGCAAGTGAACTCAACTTGTTTTCACCATCGGAAGCTTGGAATGTCTGCATGTGACTTTCAACTCTGACTGGATTCACAGAAGCCATGCTTCTGCTGGGCAGCATCCGGTTGCCTCTGGCACAGTGAGGTCTGTCACTTTTGCTGAGGCAAGTGTCTGTGCTGTGTGGCTCTCCTTCATGGAGAGAGCTTCTCAAAACTGATCTGGGTGTGAGGTTCCTCCTACCCAGTTCTCCTTCCCTGTTTCTTTCCCAGGTGCCAGGCCTCAGTAGACTGTCTACCCTCACCTCAGCAGCCTCTTGTTGATCTCCTGCGTATCTCTGTCCATTTTGGCACCCACTTCTTACAGAACCTTGGCGTGAGCTGGCTTTTGATGAATTGGCAGATGCTAAAAGGGCAGGCGCATGGTTTTTTCTTTTTTTTTTTTCCTTTTCTGTTTTTTTCCTCTTCTTTTGGAAAGGGGGTTCAGAGGTTGGAGAAACAAAATGAATACAGTCACAGCCACGCAAAAGGATGTCAATATAGGAAGTCTTATCATAACGGCATGATCAAAAATAATATCAAGTGTATTATACACGTAGTGGGGTCCCAGACGAAACCCAGTTACCTATTCCTTATACAAGACTCCCAAAGGGGCTCAGGGAAAGGAAACAATGAAAACAGTGGCTCAGTGATAATAAGCACACACGAAAGAGAACAGAACAATTAACTCGAGCACAAGATTGAAAGGTAATAATTTTGTATGACACTGATAAGGAATTTCAAAGAATAATAGAGATTTCATTAGACACTAACATATAATGGAAACAATCTGAAATTCAAGAGTTGGTTCTGTGAAGGTTTAGAACATTTGAAGCCAGTTGCCAAATTTCAAACGCACTCCTGAGTATGTTTCACTTGAGTAACAGTTCGAGAGAGATGCAGGGAGATGCAGAATAACGGTCACCTTGCTAACACTTGTCAGGCACATCGAGTAAAAGGGTTTGACTCTCCGAGGGGAGGATTATGTCTCTGATACCAGAGAAGCTTTGCAGCAAAATGGCATCTATTTACAGATTTCAGTTGCTTGGGTGTTTAAAGGGGGATTCTTTTATCATTTCCTAGAAACATGATCATATTTTTGTATGCAGATGACTCGTAGCAACCTTTGCTTTCTTTACTGATTGACTTTTCTCTCTATGTACCCAAGTGCATCTGAAGGTGGGTATGTTCTGGTGCTCCTCAGATGCCAGAGGTGGCATTGGAGTCCAGAGCTTGAAGTTACAGGCTGATGTGTATACTGGGAACCGAATCCAGGTCTTCTGCAGGACTAATACATACTCTTAACTGTGGAGCTATCTCTCTAGCCCCTATACTAACTATATGACTCAGACATTGAGAGTTATATTTTGGTCCTGTTGAATTGTCTGACACTTTGTCCTTATAGGAGAATGCCTGGCTTATACAGATAAAGCAACTGTGTGATGGGCTGTTTGTTAGTCATGACTCCTGGACTCTGGGGGCCATTTAAAGAGAGTCAGACAGCTACATTCTTCCAGACTGTACTAGATGAGCTGCCTCCTCTTCATTCTTCCTCTGCACTAGTTGGTAGCAAAGGCAGGGTCATTAGGATCCCAGGAGAGCCACTCTTTTGAAGGCAAGCTGCTCCATCAATAGTGACTCTTCATTTGTGAGAAGAAAGTCTCAGTTGGGCTAAGCCACTGATCCTCAGCAGCCATCTCTTCCCATGGCATTGGTTATATCCTAAGGGAGGATTGTGGCATTTGCTTAATCTGATGATGCTGATGAAGAAATAAACCATGGCTGATTTCCAGGTCTGTTTGCTCCCTGTAAGAGTGTTGTGAAATTTCATTGTCTGGTGGATGAAATCAAGCTAATTTGAGATTCGTTGTGTTGAGTATAATTCTCATTGTAGAATAACAGATTTGACTGCAGATCTGATAATTCTGAAGTGTGTTTTAGTGAAGATTAGCATAGAAGGTTGAAAACTTCATGAGAATAGATTCTTTTTCCTTGATATGTGTGTGTGTGTGTGTGTGTGTGTGTGTGTGTGTGTGTGTGTGTGTGCATTTGTGTGTATATGTCTGTGTATGTGCATGTGTGTGTGCAAGGAACATTTCAAAAGACAATTTCAGGTCACTTATCACTAAATAGTCTAAGAAAATAGAGAAATTCAGTGATTAGCACAGGGGGACTTTTTGCCAAGTTGATTAATTTTATATAAGCAGACATTTATTACATTAATAAATCTTGTTTTCAATGGCATAGACAATTCTTTTTTTGTTTTGTTTTGTTTTGTTTTGTTTTGTTGTTTTTTGGTTTCTCAGATATGGGCCAAACACTTATTTGGCCCCAGAAGTAATTTTGTTTTTCCCTTTCCCAGGAAGAACATTAGGAGACAAAGTATGCAGTGTCAGCACCTAGCTGTTGTCTGCCAGGGATGCATTGTGCTTCCCTCAGAGCTGGCCCAGATCTTGATAAGTACCATACAAAGCTCCAGACTGAGAGCTTTGATTCTGAATAATTGGATCACTCTATGACTCATGGAGATCCACCCCTTTGTTGTTGATGATGACAGGAACCCCTTGAGTTTCCAAATGCAGTTCTTCTTGTTTGAGATTGGTTGTCTGAAGGTCCCCTTTCCTGGACAGATTTCACAAAGAAACACATCCAACTGTCAGCATCATCTCTCTATCATGATATTATTTAGAGCCCCATAGACACCTGCATGTTTGGGTAAGGATTAAGCATGCTTACTTATGTCTGTGTGTGGTTTGGTGTTTGAGTGGACCCAGAACAGTACTCTAGAACTTGATGAGGAGTGGGTCTACGTGGGTTAACATTAACATGCTCCTTCTTAGAATGTTTTGACCATAAGGGGGAAACAACAAACCTCACAGTGCTCACATTATTGGTGTTATTGATGCCCAGACACAAGGTCCTGCTGTTTGAAGCTTGCTGATTGTACAAGAGCTACTGATGAAAGTCAAAGGCATCTCCCCTTCTGCCCTGACATTATGATCAAAACCAGGCACTCGTGCTTTTAAAAATAACCCCTTTGGATTGAAAGGGACAAAGGGGGGGTAAGAACATAGAGTTGTAAGCTTCAGTGCTTTTCCTGCCAATATCCACAGACCCACGTCCAGAGCACACCTCATTTACATGCCTGTTTATTTTGTTTGCATGGCTGTCTGAAATCTGGGACCTTTTCTTTCTAAACTGAGACAAAGAAAAGTTAAGATAAAGTCAGCTCTGACTCTGTTTAGTTGTGTCTGTCCCCATAAGGACAAGGTCTTCCTGTCACCGCTTGGACAGATGTTCCCATCACTGAGGGACATTGTGCATTTGAAGGTGTACCATTGAGGATAGGGAAGGGAGAGGGCAAATTCTTTCATTTATACATTTCCAATGTATAAAGCTGGCTCTAGGAGTTAGTAGATTTGCTTCAGGAAGAATCAAAATAGATAAAAAGGGGAAAGGCTTTTGGACATTTCAAGAATGAAGACTGAATTTATAGGAATTTTTGAGTAGATAATATCATAGGTGGGTAACAGCACCAATAGATTTTTTTCTTTAGTGTTGCTATAGTTAATAAGCATTTGCTCTGGATCAGGTGTTGAACTAGGACTTTCCAAATATTAACACGTCTAATCTGAACAGTATTATTAGGACTTATTATTTCCATTTCACAGCAACAAACTGATGCTCAGAAAATGCGAAACTCTTGTTCCAGAGCGCAAGTTACAACATGAACTCAGACAGCATCACTCGTAAACCCTGCACAGTTCCACAGAGGCCTTCTCTTTATCCAGACTCCGTTCCTCATGAAACTCCCTCTTTGACCAGGGTACCACTTCCTACTAGGGCTCTACAATTCATCCCTGCTTGACCAAATGTTGCTTTAAGAAGATTTACTTTCTCTTGAACATTGAATCCTGCCCTCCTGTAGGCAGCTACTCCATCCCCAGACTTGATTCCACATGAAGGTGGGACTCAGAGGTAAGATCTAAGCCTCCAAAGATTCGAGAATTCTTTCTTGGGGGAAGGTGTCTACTCCCTCTTTCTGAAGGTCCAAACCGAAGTGGGATTCCTTCAAAGTTCACCCCAGGAACCAATGAGTTTATTGGGCAGTTTACTACAAAATAAATGAGGGGTTACTAACAGGACTTTAGGTGAAACCAAAGCAGTTAGATTGGGAAGTCATCACTGAATACAGATGCTATATCCACTTTCATAGCCACTGAGATGGCTTTTCTTGGTTGTCAACTTGACTTCATCTGGAATCAACTATAACCCAAGGCACTGGGCACACCCATGAGGAATTTTCTTCTTAATTATATCATTTGAAGGGAGAAGACCTACTTTTAACCCAGATCTTTTGAGGTGGGAAGATTCACCTTTAATCTCGGCCATGCTTTCGGATGGCCATCTATATGAGTGACATGGAAGAAAGAACCTTTCTTTCTCTGCCTGCTTGCTCTCTCACTCTTTCTGGAAAGTCCATTTCTTCACTGGCTTTAGAGCCTATTTCTCTGAGATTCTTGCATGTACTGAAGCCCAGCTGAGGTACCCAGCCTTTTGGCCTCAACAGCTATTAGATTCTTGGACCTTCTGTAGGCAGACAGTCATTGTTGGACTAACGAGACCACATACTGTAAGAGAGTCTAATACATCCCCTTTAAATATATTCATTCCGTAACTTCCATTCCTGGCTAATATAGCCACCTAGGTGGAGCCTCCTTCCCCAGTTTATACACTCTAGTCCCTCCCATAGATCTCCAAGACCATATTCAGTTAGGGCAAAGTCACATACAAATGGTTTGGAAGAGTGGTTGGAATATCAGACAAGGGTTTAATGACCCCCATCCCCTTCTTTAAAGGAATACCAACTGTCCACAGGACCCATCATGATGGACTCTGGCCAGCAGGCACAGCTGATATGATGAAGATGGCAGCAATATTTTCTAGGATAAAAGTTGCATATCCTTGTTATAATGTTATTCATAATGCCGTACACCAGGAAACCAATTCCCTGGCTTGGGTCCTGTTTTGTCTCACAGAGTGATCTCCCTCTCACTTCCTGATGGCAAAGATCTGCATCCATGCCCCACAGTGTCTTTGAGAACTCATCAGGGGATGCTCTTCATTCTCAACAACTCCCTTCCTTTGCTAAATAACGGTAGTGTATCTGGATGAAAGCAGAATGGGCCTCTCTGGGGGAGGGGGAGCATCACTTTCCTGGGTGAAGAAAATACTCCAGCAAATATTGAACAACCTTCCAGAAGGATAAACCATCAAATCATAGATCTCTGCAAACTCAGCTCAGGCCACAAAGCTGAATGGAGCTTTGGAATGGGCTGTAAACTACACAAGCAGCAACCTGTTCTGGCGAGGATTCTTTCTGGAATAATTGTGCTGAAATGTAAACTTAGCTGTAAAATGTTGCACACTCTGGGCTTCTTGACCATGTACCATCGGTGCAAACTCTGGGACAGGAATGTATAAAGGAAATGATCTTAGTTTGTTGTCCAATCAACAGTTCCCCCAGAGCTTCTCGACAAGCATGTCCTTCGCTGTCTGTGTCCATAGCTCCTATGTTCACAGAACATCTTGCAAATGCTCATCCTCAAATCATTTCTAGGTCCTCCTTGACTTTTTATTGCCCTTAATGTATACTGTTCTCCACTGTCTGAGCCCTCATGGTTGAGGCAATGCTGCTCCACTTAGTAGCATTCTTTGCAACTTCCTCCTTTGGCCTCCAGAATCCTCTGGATTTCCTAAGTCACCTATGTTTCCTGCCATGCCTCTTCCCCATTCTATTTTTTAAATAATATTTTCATTTATTCTTTTTTAATTTTTTAAAATTGAAATTAGAAGCAAGTTTGTTTTACATGTCAATCCCAGTTCCCTCTCCCTCCCCTCCTCCCCTGCCCCACACTGACCCCCTATCCCATCCCCTTTCTGCTCCCCAGGGAGGGTGAGGCCTTCCATGGGGATCATTAAAGTCTGTCATATCATTTGGAGCAGGGTCTAGACCCTTCCCCGTGTGTCTAAGCTGAGAGAGTATCCCTCTGTGTGGAATGAGCTCCCAAAGTCCATTCGCATACTAGGGATAAATATTGATCCACTGACAGAGGCCCCATAGACTGCCCAGGCCTCCTAACTGACACCTACTTTCAGAGGGTCTGGAACAGTCTTATGCTGATTTCCTAGCTATCAGTCTGGGGTCCATGAGCTCCCCCTTTTTCAGGTCATCTGTTTCTGTGGATTTCTCCAGCCTGGTCTTGACCCCTCTGCTCATCACCCCTCCCTCTCTGCAGCTGGATTCCAGGAATTTGGCTCAGTGTTTAGCTGTGGGTCTCTGCTTCTGCTTCCATCAGCCACTGGATGAAGCCTCCAAGCTGGCAAATAAGGTTGTCCTCAATCTCATTATCAGAGAAGGGCATTTAAGGTAGCCTCTCCACTATTGCTTGGATTGTTAGTTGGGGTCATCCTTGTAGATCTCTGGACATTTCCCTAGTGCCAGATTTCTCTTTAAACCTATAATGGCTCCCTCTATTATGGTGTCTCTTATCTTGCTCTCCTCTATTCTTCCCCAACTCAACCTTCCTGCTCCCTCATGTCCTCCTCACCCCTCCTCTTCTTCCCTTCTCATTCTCTTAGCTCCCTCTCCCCTCCCACTGCTCCCAATTTGCTCAGGGGATTGACCCTTTCCCCTTCTCCGGGGGACCATGTATGTCTCTCTTAGAATCCTCCTTGTTTCCTAGCTTCTCTGGCAGTGTGGATTGTAGGCTGGTAATCCTTTACTCTATGTCTATGATCCATATACGAGTGAGTACATACCATGTTTGTCTTTTTGTGACTGGGTTACCTCGCTCAGAATGGTTTCTTTTAGTTCCATCCATTTGTCTGTGAATTTCAAGATTCCATTGTTTCCCCCCCCCCCCGCTGAGTAGTACTCCATTGTGTAAATATACCACATTTTCTCCATCCATTCTTCAGTTGAGGGGCATCTAGGTTGCTTCCAGTGTCTAGCTATTACAAATAATGCTGCTATGAACATAGTTGAACAAATGTCCTTGTTGTATGAATGTGCTTCTTTTGGGTTTATGCCTAAGAGTGGAATTGCTGGATCTTGTGGTAGACTGATTCCCATTTTCCTTAGGAACTGCCATTCTGATTTCCAAAGTGGCTGTATGACTTTGCACTCCCACCAGCAGATTCTTTGAAAGGTGCATACATGCATAGAATGTATCTTGATAATATTCACCCCCACTCTCCCTCTCTCTGTGATCCCCCTCCCCAAAATACATCTTTCTCCCAACTCACATCTACTTTAACAAATTATTGTTGTTGTTATTGTTATTTTTAACCAACTAGTACTGCCCCAAAAGAGCATTGTCTGGGACATGGGCCATCTCTCAGTGGCTACATCCTCAAAGGTAAGAGGTTCTCCCTTTTGGAACATCCCTTAGCTGCCAATAGCACCTCAGCTAGGGATGGGCCCCAGTAATGCTTTCCCCCTCCACTTCTAAGTGGCTTGGTCCTGCACAGAAAAGCAGGTTTTTTTTGTGAATTCATGTGTATAATCATCATGTTGTACCCACGGGGCAGCATTTCACAGCATTGCTAGCTTTCTTTCCTATCCTTCTTGCTCAGTCTTCCATGGTATTCCCTGACCCTTTTAAAACTCACCCATTCCACCTCCTGTTGTTGGTGTTTTTTTTTTTAACTCTTTGCTCTTTTGGGGGCCCACCACCTATCTCCCAAATAAGTACACTACATGGAGGAGGCTTATTCTTTTTTCTAAATGCCCAGCCTTAGCTTGGCTTGTTTCTAGCCAGCTTTTCTTCACTCAAATAATCCTGTCTACCTTTTGCATCTGGGATTTTACCTTTCTCTCTTTCTGCATATATTTTCTTGACTTCTTATTCCATGTTTGTCTGTGTGGCTGGCTCCTTCTTTTCTCACTCTTCTATCTTTTCTCCCAGATGTCTCTTTATCTTTCTTCTTCTTGCCTACAGCCCCACCAGTCCTTTCTCCTGCCTACCTAATGGCCATTTAGCTCTTTATTACATAGACCATCACATGTATTGGACAATCAAAGTAAGTAACACAGCTTCACAGAGTTAAACAAATGCAACATAAAAGAATGCAACACATCTTTGCATCATTAAATAAATGTTTCACAGCATAAACTAATGTAACCAATCTTAAACTAATCACCTCCCTCCACGATCAGCTTCCCTGGAGTACATTGTCCTACTTGATTGGTTGAAATCACCGTGGGGACATTTAGCATGCATATGTAGTTGCTCAAGGCAGGACACTCTTCAGAAAAGGTGAAAAAACTAATAATTATTCTGGCACAACACCCATAAGCTAAGATAATCAACAGAAAACTGATCTGTCTTAGCAATATTTCTCAAATTTCTGTTGAGTTATATTCTTCCCTTGCTGTTTATATATTTAGGAACAGGGATACCTGTTCACATTTTGCATTTTGATCATTTGGAAATTATTATTCTATTTGCTTTATCTCATTTTCTAGCTTATACTCAATTTTTCTTTATTCCAATGTCTAATATAATTAGAGATTTTCTTTTTTGTTAAAGCAAGGTTGGGGAGATGGCTCAATTGGTAAAGTGCTTGCCTTGTAAAGACAATGATTGGAATTAAATCACTAGTAGGCATAGTGGTGCATGTTTGTAAGTCTAAGTGGTGATACAGACAAAAAGATCCCTGAAGCCAGTCAGCCCAGCCTACTTGGTGAGATCAGACCAAAGAGAGAGATCTCTGCTTGGATGATCTCGGACACTCATCTGTTCTTCGTTCCTGGTTTTCAGGTCTTAGCTTACAACTGGCATCTATGCCATCATCTTTCTGCTACTCAGGTCTTCAAACCACAATAGTAACTAGCTGTCTTACATTTCCAGCTTTGAAGGGTAGGTCTTGGTACTTCCCACTCGCCATGATTAAGTAAGCCAGTTCCTTACAGTACATCATACTAAATAGAAATAGCTACATATAGATAGATGATAAATAAGTGATGGATGGGTGGATAGATGTTGTATACATGCAATGATGGATGAATAGATAGATGGGCAGGTGGATAGACAGATAGTTTCTGGTTGGTTTTGTTTCTTTGGCATATCCTGGTGTACTCCATCTGCTTCAGGCCATGCTGTTTCACTTTTTCCAGATGCCTATTTACTGCTTCTAAGAATAGTCTTAACATTTCAAGGCTTTTGATTTGTCCTTTGAACTTGTCAGGGGCACAAGTAGCCAACACACGTCATTATTTATGTGAGTTGAAATTACTCCAAATAAGGAGAAACCTGAGCAAAGGACACAAACAAAAAACAAGTCCAAATTTCTCATTTTGGTAATGTTGAGAGCGAGGCGGGGGGGTGTGGGGGTGTGGGGGTGTGGTGGGGGTACAAAGAAAAATGCATTTCTGGCTAAGGTTGGTGACTAGAACGAAGGCTTTAAAATTTGTTTTTCCCAGTTTGAATAAATACACATACAACACTGAACATTAAGCTTCATCACTGTGACCTTTAGTTCTGCTTCCAGCTAAGACAGCTGTAGTGACCCTTGAAGCAAGTCTACACAGGGTTGGCATTTCCTTCCCTTCTCTTCTCCAAGGTAAGAGAAGCACATATGGAATTTTTTTCACCTCTTTTTTTAAAATATTTTTTTCATCCAATAAATTCTGATCACTGTTTCCCATTCCTCATCTCCTTCCAGATTCATAATGCCACCACTCCCATGCCCCCCCCTCTCCAAGACAAACAAATGAACCAGAATAAAGAAAAAGAAATAAAAAACCAAAGAAAAAGTACTGAGGGGGGGTTGGGATGGGGGATGATGGGGAATGTACTGTTTGTTTATCTTATTGATTGTTAAATAAAATACTGTTTGGTCAATGAGACAGCAAGTTAGACAGGACTAGGAGTCAAAGAGGATTCTGGGAAATGTAGTAGAGAAGTGATCCAGGCAGGAAGTGACATAGCAAGGAGACTCATATTTAAGCAAAGGAGAAACAGGAAGGCCCCCTTTTTCCCCTCTGCTCTTCCACCAGTGGAGCAATGTGATCCACCGGCAAGTAGGGATGCCAATAAGGCGTCCGATAAGATAAGTCTTACAACATATATAAATTTATGATAATTAAGACTGAGCTAACATGAGACTCCTTGTCATTGGCCAAGCAGCTTTGAACCTAATACAAGTTTCTGTGTATTCTTTTGGGCCTATCTCAGGCGGGCGGCTGGTGAAAAGTGCACACGTGGCGGTGGGGCTCAGGTGGCATTTGGCAGAAAGATTTATTGTAACAGGGAGGAGGGCACAAAAATACAAAATCAGAAACCATGCTATATAAGCAAAATTCCAATAAGGTAAAACATACTCAAACAAAGCATTATGAGACAAAAAAAAAAAAAAAAAAAAACCTCCAAAAATACCATTGGGTTAATGTTTTATTGGCTATCTATCGCTGAGCTTTTGGCCTTAGGTATGGTTTACATACCCAGTGAGACACCATTTGAGAAAACTGTGCTTCCTTGTGACTGGTTGTCAATTGAAGATGACTTCTTGGTTAAGAATGTCGTCTCATGCTCACTCCCCCTCTCAGTGCTGGGAGTCCATCCAACAGGCCCTGTGCAGGCTGCCACATAACCTGTGAGTTTGTATGTGCATCAGTTCTGCTGTGTTTAGAAGGCCTTGTTTCCTTGGTGTCCTTCATCCTTGCTGGCTCTTAGTCTCTTTCTGCCTCCTCTTTACATATAGCTCCCTGAACCCTGGGGGGAGGGGTTGGTTTCCAACTCTCTTAATATATCATTTCTTTTCACTATAGCATGTGATAACCTGATTGGTAGAAGCTATGATTATCGGGTGCTAAGAACAACCAAACATGGCTTAAATGATCTGCCTGATGCTGTCCAGGATAAGCTAAGCTTTAGTCCTAAACAGGCCATGGGAAAGGTTGGTGTTGGAATGCCTGGTGGGCTGACTCCACAGTGTCCCAGAAGTAAATGTGCTTTCGGGGGTACCAATGAGGAGGCAGTGACAGTCATTAGATATTAGTGTTTGATAGTATCCCAGCCCCTTGCCCTGTATGAATCCTCATCACTTTCTGTTGGAAAGGGGGAATGGACTAGAAACCAATTCTTAAAGAAAAGAAGTAAAATTTGTGAATTTCTCTATTTCCCAAGGATGGGAACGGAGCCTAGAGTTCAGATTGCTTTTTGAAGAATTGTGCTAAAAACTATTTTTAAGTATAGTTGGTGACCATCACCACATCTGAATCGAAGCTTCAATTTTAAGCCACATGGGTCTGTGTAATGGAGTTTAGTTTTCTGCTTTCCAAAACAACTTTCACTTTGTTATAGTTAACTTTCCATCTTTTTTTTTTTTTTTGATAGTCAAACATTGAATCATGTACTATAAGTAGTATTTTTCAAATTATTTTTCCCAGGGTAGAAAAGTCTAATTTTTTTAACATGATTACATTAAGCTACCTTAAAGAAATTAAGAGAAACTACTTGAGTATTTTCTTTGATCCTCTGATTCTATAGACTTTTCTTAATATTTCTTCACAAAGTTATACAATTGTTCCTATCAAGCTTGCCAAAAATTATTTTCAATATCTCTAGTTCCTAAAAATTTAACATATTTAAGGGTAGTATAGAAAGTTTTAAGGTTGAACAAAGTCAATACTTAAATTCCATTAACATGTGTTAGTATTCACACCATGCAGCTAACAAAACACAAGAGCCATCAACAAACACAACAAAAAGGAACAACTAAACTCACCATATGTTAGAAATGCTTTGAAGAGCTGCAGGTGGAAAGATGAAGAAAGTAGAGTTCCTGTCTGTGATGGCTAATCTTAGCTGCCAAATTGATTAGATCTGGATCAACCCAGAGGACATTTCCTAGAAGGGTTAACTGAAGAAAGAAGACCCTCCCCAGAGCAGACAACATCTTTATGCAAAGACGGGAACAGCCTATTTACCTTAGCTATGTCTGTATATGTGACCAGCTTACCTGACAGGGCACTAGAAGAAGGAAAGATCCATTTTGGGACACAACATGGATTTCTTAATTCATCATAGTGGCAAGAGAAAATTCATTCATGATAGCAGCACTGTCAAGTTACCGTCAGGATTCTCACATGGGATAGAGCAGTAAGCAGAAAGCATTGGGTGGTCTCTTAGTTCCTTTTCTTTTGTTCTTTGTTTTTCAAGACAGGGTTTCTCTGCGTAGCTTTGGAGCCTGTCCTGGCACTCACACCGTAGACCAGGCTGGCCTTAAAGTTACATAGATCTGCCTGCCTCTGCCTCCCAAGTTCTGGGACTAAAGGTGTGCACCATCACTGTCCTGTTCTTAATTACTTTTCTATTGCTATAACACAAACACTATGACCATGACAAGTCTGTTTCATCTGCCTTGAGATGTTCAGGTCTTGGTGTTGTAGAGCCTCTAGTTCCTTATGGTGCTGTATTGCTCTTTATGTTGTGGAGTGTCTTCTTACATTGTTGTCTACCCATCTCTTCCTCTGATCGATACAGGTGGAGCCTATGTTTCATGGGGGGCCCTCTTTCTCCAATTGGAGTAGTTTTGGGCTGTGGCTCCACTGATCAGTCCTCCAGGTGTAGGCAGAGTCATATATCTGGTGATCTCTCCTCTAGGTTCAGGTGGTCCTGATGCTCCTGAGGTTGCTGATACTGCTGGGTATCAGGTATAGAGAATGGTGCTGGAGACGGGCTGGGACACAGGTGCTCCTTCCCAGAGGAGCTTCTTACTATACCTCCTGACAGCAGCTTCTGGGCCAACCAACTGATGTGCCTCCTTACATTCCATGGTAGGTCTGGGCCTCTCTATCAATGCTCAGACCAAAGGGGTGATCCACTGAGCCTTAGACTTGCCTGCATTACTCCTCAGACTCACTGAGACTGCCCCAAGACACTCATAAGGAAATAATTTAATTGGGTTTATGGTTTCAGAGGGTTAGAGTCCAGGATGATGGAGCTAAGGCATGGAGGCAAGAACAGCTGAGAGCTCACATCTTGATCCACAAGCAGGAGACAGTGAGACACACACTGTCCTTGACATGAAACCTTTGAAACTTCAAAGCCTCCCCTAGTGATACAATTTCTCCAACGAGGCCACACCTCCTCATCCTTTCCAAACACTTCCAGCAACGTGAGGCTAGGCATTCAGACATATAAGACCTGGGAGGCCATTATCCTCCAAACCATTGTAGATGGGAATCAGTGTTGAGAATGAGCCTGGCCACAATGACCTACTCCCACCCTCTCCACCTCTCCTCCAGAAGCCTCCACAGTGGAACACCATCAGCTGGGGTCTTTTGAAACTGAACATTTCAGAATCAAGCCACAGCACTAAGGAGACAGCCCGTGATGCAGAGGATTTTAAAATTTGAAAGACCCTGGCAGGTCAGACATTACGGGGAAGTGAAAAGACAAATACCCTGGGGAGCCCCTGAGTGGAGGTCCTCACCCTGACATCAGTAAGGAATTCTCTGTCTAGGGAAGTCATTTACCTTTCTAGCTTCTAGCCCCAAAACACCAGTTTATATATTTAGGATTCTTATTCATATGAATAGATACTAAGTTTGAAACAAAACAAAACAAAACAAAACCAGAAACGGTCCTATGTATCTCCCAAGCTAGGACTATGTTCAATTTCTGTTCCCATGGTAGTTACTTCATCTTATAAGTAGAACTGAATTTATATGGTGTAATCAGGCAGAAGTCTTGACATATAGGCTGCTAGTCTACAAATACCCTCAGCAAACTAACAAGAACGAAGAATGGGAAATTACATTCTCCAAAATAAGAGAAGGAATAATGGCCTGAGACAAAGGGAAGAATGTTTTTTTCATAATAGACTTAAAAGCCTTCCTAATCTTTGAGAGCATCTGGCCTGTATTCCACCTCCCCAGAGGGGCAGGGAAGAGCGTCTCTGACAGTTTCACAGGCAGGCTTTCGAACTCTTGAATTGTGGAGAGCAGAGGGGGTCTAAGGAGGTCCTGACTGTTATCTCCTGGATGAAGCAAGGGCTTTAACTGGAAACTCAACCCACAAGCATCACTTTCCTGGTTCTGGCTACTCAGCTGGCTATGGTTTAGCGCACTGCCTTTTACAGAGCTAATGGGTATTGTGTACCTACTGTATGTTTGGTGCCCTTTTATTAACTCATACATGCTTGCTTCTCAGAATCACTCTGCAAAAGAAGGAAGCCAACACACATAGCTTCTATTCAGTTCTTTACTCAGACCAGCAGTCTGAGCAATGGTGTTTTGTTTTGTTTTGTTTTGTGTTTTTTGTTGTTCAGAAAATGAGATCTCATTGAAACCTCAAAGTGGCTCCCACAAGTAAGTACTGTTTTATGTGAGTGCTATAATATTCTGCCTTACTTTATGGAAAATGAGAAACTTGAAGCTTAGAGAGAGTAAAGGAAGCTGCTGTCCTGTGGAAGAGACTGAGTGAGCTTCCAGGCACCCACTGCCTCTATTCCAAGGGTCATACAATAAACAACCTAACAGGGTATTGTCAACTAGTTTCCCAGAGCTTTGGCATTGCTTATAATCTGCTGGGAAATTTACCTTAATAAAAACAGTACCCATTTGCATCTGGATCTGCAGGTGGTTGGGAGCCAGCCTGTAAAGACTCACACGTGGCCAGTAGAAGGGCACCCATTTTTCTTTCTTTCTTCAGTTAAAGCTTTGAATTGGCTCCAGCTGTTCTTTAATGCAGTGGCCGAAAGACCCCAATATCCTGCTCTCTGTTTTTCTGGAAGTTATTGATTATTGTTGGTCATGAAAGCTAGGTTGGAGCTCTTTGGAGAACTAAAAGTTTCACAGTGGGTGCTGGGAGTCATGTGGGCACACTATGGAGGTGATGGGGTTGTGAGGTGAAAACAGTTTCAGGGGTTTCGGATTGGCTAGCCCCATGTATTGATCTTATAGGAAAGCAGCCTCTAAATAGACCTTTCGGAAGACACCAATTGGATTCCTCTCAATTTTACACAGAACGGATGATAGTGTGTTGGTTTTAGTAATCCGTTCTCGAGGTTTATCTGTCAGCACTCTGCTAATCTGTAAACTTGTTCGCCAGCAGCAACGACATGTCTGTCATTTGCTGAGCAGTTTCTCTGAAGCAGGTTCTTGGTCTAAAGCATTTCAATCTTGGCTGTCAGGTGAGGAAAATGCCAATATAGTCTCCATCTTTGTGAGCCGATCCTTAGCTTAATAAACTTTTCAATGGCCCCTCACTAACTGGTGACAAAAGTGATTAGAATAGGAATATCAAGAATCTCAGAGGACTGGGCATCAATTGAAATAGGGCTAGAAGGAAAAGAGAAAAACTGAAGTTACCTCGAGGAATTTCCAACCTCTTGCACCGGGTCAGCGTTACCCAACTGGCTCCTGTGTGCCTTCTCTGCTCTCTATGCTTTAGCGTTTTCCCAGATGGAGAAGAGCACGAGGACGTGGGGTGGAACATGGTTGGTAATGGGATTCCCCTATTTTCTACCAGAGAACACCACCAGTCCATACTTTTCTATAAATCAGCTTGCTTAGTATAACAAATTCATTTTTTTCCCCCACTCAAAATGGATTTCATCTTAGACACAAGGGGGATAAGGGGCTTGTGGTGAGTCACTCCACTTTTCAGGGGAGAGAAGCCATAACTCCCAGTGGAACAAAGAGCCTCAGCCCACTGGCGCCCAACGAACTAACACAATGGGCAGATGTCCGAACCCTACTGGCCACGGCCCAGAAGTAAACAATAGAACCCCGGCCAACTTCTACTACAGAGAGTTTCTGAAGCTATGGTATTGCGGTGGCCAGCCAAAAACGCGTTACGAGACCACAGCTATCCACAATAGTCTCACTTCATAAAGAAGGGGTGCACTGGGGAGGGGGAGTAATGTGAGCTTATGGTCTCTGGTGGAGTTTAAGGAAAAGTGTGCAGAAATTTTGCTTCTTTGCCCTTTTGGATGATGGATTGCTTCAGTTTTATGAAACATTGGAGCTCACTCCTTCAGGGTTGGGACAGCGTGAATATTAATTGGTCGCAAATAGGAAGAGTGAATTTTTGCTTATTGCCAGTCTAGGGGCAGTCATTGCTACCAGTCCTTTCCACGGGCTGTATTTTAAAACAGCACTTTTTACAGCATCAGGGGAGGGCAAAAGTTGGACTTGGGAAAGAGATTTTGGTTAACCTTTCTGCAGTGATCATTATTTGTCCCTTGAAAAATGGCATCGTGTTCTGAGACTGTAACGGCATGGAATTATCTAAACAGATCGTGTTTCATATCCCTCAAATGGATGCAGATAACAGAACTCAGGAGAAGTCCGTTTTTACAGTTCCTAGAATTGGGCGGATTTGCGTATTTACTTTACACGTGTTGTCTTCCCTGCTGATAAATAAGGCAGCCATTGTATTTCCTATTTTACAGGCCAGATGGGTGATGGAAGATCTTGCCAATGGAAGGGCTCAGGGAAAGGGTAGCAGGACCTGGATTCCGGGCAGGTTTCCTACATCCAGCCTATTTTCTATCCAGGTCTTATTCAGTCCTCATGCTCCTCCACCTACTCCCCACCTCTTTCCTTTTACTGAGGGCATCAACTCTGGATATGACATTGTGTCCACAAAACAGCTGGGCACAGCTTGGATAAAATCGCATCAGTGTGGTTCTCCTGGGGATCCAGCATCAGCTGCTTTCTTGATTGCAAAGTACTGGGCACTAAACACTTTTTTTTTGAGAAAGAATTTATCTTTAATTTCAACAGAAATTAGAGATTCTCTCCCAGTGCAAGCTCACAGTAAATTTATCTATCCAGCATACTGAAGACACGAAAATGATAAAAAAAAAAAAAAGGCAAATTCATTTGGCTGAGTAGGCTCAAAAATGATGAAAGAATATCTCATGAAGTCTTTTAAAGGAGTATTTCTGGGAGTTGCTAAATATCTGTACACAGTTCCTTTGGGACAGAGTTCTGAAAACCAGGAAGAGTTCTGCTAAATTAGAGATTAAATAAGAACCACTCCCGTGCACCTCAACTTCTAGCTAATTCAAGCCAAGGCTGAATTCTAACCTTGGTAGATTTGGATAGGCTCTATTTTGGCCCATGAGCTCTAGCCCATCCCTGCTGGAAATCTCTCATGGGGGAGTCCATTCCAGTTTTCCAAAAACTCCCCGCCCAGATATGTTTGGTTCCAGATCGGAACCTTTGCAATACTTGATGTCTATTAGAAATTACCTAGAAAACTTCAGACTCTCAAGATCAAGCTAGACACCAATGGGTAGTGGGGTCAGACCCATTGGGTCACCATATAACTTAAGCAAACGTTGAGACCTGCCTTGAAGGTCAGTTTTTGTCAAGGACTGAGATCTTTGAGATACTGGTGAGGAGGGAGAGGAGGAATAGTAGGAACGAAAGGAAGAGGAGGAAGAGGAGGAAGAGGAGGAGACCCCACTTTCTTTGCTAACCCATCACTTCCATGCACCTACTATGTTCCTTGGCCTCAGAGGCTTTGAACAGGGCAGAACAAAAGTCCCTATGGAATCAGAGCCCTTTAAAAACAAAATGACATTTTTTTTTCTGGAGCTACATTAATCCTGTGGAACTAGTAACATGGTAAGAAAATTATGATCTTAGCTTTACCAAGTTATTGGCAGCTTCTAAGGTGCAGAAATGATGACGGTGTGCCGACAAAGAAGGAAAAGCATGCATAGGTCAGATAAGATGTTAATCCAATCTGGAACTCTCCGGCGGCTGGGGAAGACACAGCCAATTTGAAGGGTCCCATCTGACTAAAAAGCAGACAGGACCCTCACAGAGCCTGATCAGTAATTGTGTTTTTTTGGTGGCTAGTTGGTTTCTTTGAAGGATGCTCTCAGGTGGAAAAGTTATCTGTTCTGCTATGTCCCTTGTAAGTACAGAGCCTTTGGTGACCTCGAAGTTTGTTTCTGGGTATTCAGGGCTCACAGGAACAGTTTCAGGAGTCACATGTGCTATATCCATTTGACATAACAGGAAGTATCTGGAGAAGGCACACATCTGGCCTCAACATTCTGCCATTTAAATGGCAGTGTGACCTTAGGATAAATCATTTAATTCCTCTGAGCCTCAGTTTCTTCAACAGTAAATGGTTATGCTGATCTCTTTTTCAGAGTGTCCTTGTGACAGTAAAAGATGTAGTATCTATGTGATCATCCACCCCAAGCTCTGCTATAAGTGTGTGCTTGGGAGGAGTTCCTTACGTCCATGAGGGCGTGCAAATCCCATCTCCTCTCTCCTCCTTTCTTTCACTTTCCAATATTATTTTTAGGACTAGATAAATCACACATCCCTATTGAATCTTATTTGTGAATAAGCACTAGACTCTTGCCTTATGTGTAAAATGAAGTTCCTCTGCAAAAAAGAGTTCAAAAATATATATGCATATATATTTTAGAATATATATATATATATATATATATATATATATAATTTAGAATTAATTAGCAAATCCCGTGTGTGTGTGTGTGTGTGTGTGTGTGTGTGTGTGTGTGTGTGTGTATGTGTGTGTGTGTGTGTATGTGTGCGTATGTGTGCATTCCCCAGCATATATGCGGGGACCTTTGAGGACCTTTGTTCTTTGTTGACCCGTAAACTTCTGGGGATTCTCTTGCTTCTGCCTTCCATCTCACCATAGAAGCACTGGAATCATATATGTGATGTAGTCAACCACTACAGCTTCATATGGAATCTAAACTCAGGTGCTCAATCATGCTTACAGTTCCTCTAAACCCTTCACCCACCGAGCCGTCTCCTCAGCCTAATTATTAGAGTTTTGACTGCATAGGAATGATGAAGTGATGGTAGGTGTTTACAATGGTCTTCTGTTGATGTGTGGGATCCGCTGAGCTGCAGATACCCTTGGGGTGGTACACAGACTTTTATTAAAAATGACAGAAAGTGGCTCCTCCTGCAACTTTCCTGTCTCCAACCTGACAGAAAAATGTGTCTTAATCATGTATGAGTTCTACTGTCTACAGGATCCTGATGTGTTTGATTTCATATTTAGAACAGTAGTGTTTTCCTAAGTTACAAAGCAACAAACTCAGTTGTCAATAGGATTACAATTTCAAACTCCTGTAAAATGCAGTGGGGTGTTTACAACAATAGCAAGGAAAGGGAATGCTCCCAATTACACTACACCCATTTTTTTTGTTGTTTGCATTTGTTATAAAGTGACCCAAGTCTCTTGGGGCATTAGTAGCAACCACAGCATCTACCGGAGAGATCAGAGCTATGTGTTAGTGGGAGCCTGGACCTGCATCTGTGCAGAATGCTCTTAAGCTGTCACAATGTTAAGTAAAACAAGCCAGAAAGAAAGGTACCACATTTTCTCTTATATGCAGAACCTAGATTTAAAATAATACACATGTGTGTAGGGGTGTGTGTGTGTGTGTGTGTGTGTGTGTGTGTGTGTGTGTGTGTGTGTGTGTGTTATGAATATAGAAAAGGGGTCATGAGAGTGGAGGAAGAGGTCTTAAGGAAGGCAGGGGAAAGAGAGGATAATGGGATCCATGTGATCAAAAAATAAAATGGGGAAAATGAAGGAAACCAGTCAGAGGGAGCTAGTGGCAGAGAGGAGGGCAGTGGGGGAGGGGAATGAATGAGAACAAAGTATAATGACACATTGTGTGAACATGCCAGGATGAAAGAAACTTTACTTTCTATGCTAACCCTAAACGTTAATTTAAAAATATCCTGTTAAGTAACTGTTTTAAAAAGAGTAACTGATTCAGAAGCAATGAAGGGCCCTCCCCTGCCCCCATTTTCCCCTACCCTCCCCCTGCCTTTTTTTGCCTCTAATTTACATATTCAATAAGGTCTTTGACTATTAATTAGGCACCAGCCATTGTGAAGGTTGGTAGACAAAAGCAGGCAATTGCATGCTGTCCTTGCTTCCAGACTGATCTGTGGTACTGGTGGAAGCACAGAGACCAGGGAGCAGGGAGCCAGTAAAGCCAGGCAGAATCCAGCAAGCCTTTTTTTGCATAGAGGTAGGAGTGATGAGGAAGCATGGGGAAGACAGACCAGCTGAAAGAGAACAAGAGAAGGAAGAGGAGAGCAGCGAGGCTAGAAGGGAGACAGAATATCTATCTGCCAGGCAGCAGAAACACTAGGCTTTTCCTGTGTGTGTGTGTGTGTGTGTGTGTGTGTGTGTGTGTGGGGTCTATGTGTGCATCGACACATGCACACAAACACAGAGGGAGGAAAACATTGAATAGCCTGTTTTTATTGTTCCCTGTCTTATCCCTCTGAGCCAGGGTCTCTCACTGGCTGGCCAGTGAGCCCTGGGGATCTACTTTTCTCTTGTTCCCAGTGCTGGGATTCCAGGCCTGTACAACTGTGTCCAGTTTTTATGTGGATGTTGGAGACTCGAGCTCAGGTCTATCAAGCACTCTTACCTATTGAGCCATCTGCCCGGCCCTGGCTGTCATTTTTGCTCTTAATTGAATGATAAATCACAAGAGGAGTTTAGGGGACTGATGGATTTGATAAAAGATGATTTTTTGGTATCATCTCCAGAATCCATTTAGGTGATAGTAGTTAAAATGGAGAAGGGAAAAGAAAACTGTGGGAAAGTCTACCACAAAACAAAACCCTAAAACAAAACAAAACAAAACTAACAAACCTAAACCAGGGACTTCTGTCTTTTGGTTACTTTAAAGTGAAACTCACCAAAAATTATATCTAATATTTCTGTCTAAAGATACAGCTTTCTGATTTTCCTTTACTGTTCCTTTTCTTTTCTCCTTTCCTTGAATAACCCCCCTCCTTCTTTGAAATTCCACCCATCTTACCCCGCTTTCCCACTCTGTTCTCTTTGGCGTATGCCAATTAGGTTAGCTTCAACCATGAACATTCCAGTCTTTCCCCAATGGTCTCCACAAGTAAAATACTCGTTCAGTGGTCTACAGATGTAGTTGAGATGGACCGGGACTTAGTTGCCCAACAAAATCTTTTGAGTCCTTGTAAGGAAAGCCTTGGGAACATGTGCTTCGCAAAGACACTTTGATCTTTCACCCCATTGGTCCCTCTCTGGTTGTAGAAGAGCCAACACCACTCTTCTTTCATAAGAACTCCAACAGACAGCTTTGGCTCTGCTACTTCTGATCAGTGTATTTGCTATTCTCCTAGTGTCTTCTCCTGGCTTTCTGTAGCCCTTGCTACACAGGTTCCATATGGGCAGAGTCAGCCAAAGATCAAACATGTTTAGAACACATCACTTACACTGGATGTCTGTAGACTTTCTTTTTCTAGTCACTTTTCCCAGAACAGTACTGTGTAACCACTGTTTCACAGCATCATATTAGGCAGGATACGAAATACAGATATGTATGACATAAGGCTGGAGAAAGCTGTGCATAGGTTACCAGTAAATACATAAAGTACTTGAATATCCACATGGAACCAATCCCCCTCAAATCATGAGAGACACCTGTATTCAAGAACGTACTCGGGCACCTGAGTAAGTTGTATACAGCATGGGTTGATGTCACTAAGCATAGCATGTCATCTTGACCTTGTCATGATGCAGGTGGCAGGACTGAGTCAAATATAAGGGAAGTTTTACATATATATGTATATATAATTTATGTTCACAAAGAACTATATGAATGAATATATATGAATATATAGTATACACAGATAACACTCTCTCTCTCTCTCTCTCTCTCTCTCTCTCTCTCTCTCACACACACACACACACACACACACATACACCACATGTGTGCACGTGGTTGGGGAAGCCAGAGGTCAATACTGAATATCTTCCTTAATCACTCCGCACTTTATCTCTTGAGACAGGATCTCTCACTGAACCTGGAGTTCACCAACTGAGCTGGAAGGAGAGCTCCAGGGATCTTGTCTCCACTTCCCTGGAACTGTGCCCTGGGATTACAGGGCTGCATCATTATCCCTGGCTTTTTATATGGGTTTTGGTGCCCAATACAGGTCCCTAGTACAACAAGAACATTAACACCTATGTTGTCTCCCCGACACACAAGAATATCTCCCGAATGAGATAGGATATTTTGGACAAGATTACATCTAAATAATCACTTAAATTATTTGTAATCCATTAGCATTTTCGTAAGTGTCCTGACCGCATGCAAGATTTGGACATAGCCATTTTAGGAGAATGAGACTGGAAGTCACAACAGCGATTGCTTGTTGGTTTTAATATATCCCAAATGTGAATGGATACCTCGGCAAGCCTCTGATTCATTGCATAGCATGCAGTGGCCCAGGGCCTTTCAGCACTCCAAGTTGCATCCAGCTTGCTTGCCTTGGCCTGGGAAAGGAAACCACAGCTCACTGCTCTCCTCAACAGACTCAGCAAGAAGGCGAAGGGAGACTGGGTGAGAGAAAACATTCCCGACAGCATGGCCTCCATTTAGAAAGCTGGGAGCAGTGAGGAGTGATGTGTCTTGACTTCTGACACTGTTAACCAAGGCGCCTCTACTTTTCTTTCCATCTCTCACCTTATTCAAATAGGAGAGGAATGAGGAGCAAAGGGAAGTTTGGCAGGAAATCCACCCCAGAGAAGAAGGAAAATCATATTTGAATCAAGGTGCCCCATTGAGGAGTCTCTTAGCATTTGCTTTGGGAACTGGTTACAGCTTTATGAATTGGCCAACAGAAACTGACAGTTTGGATGAGAGGAAGGACTGGCTCTGCCAGCTTCGCAGGACAAATGGAAGAGGGGAAGGCAGAAGGACACAGAATTGGGATGAGAACTAGTAGGGTAGGGGTGTGTAGCGGGGAAGCGGAGAGGAATGTTGATGGCCTAGAGAGGTCAGAGGTTCTGAACCAGGCTTTTCAAAGTCCTCAGGCCCAACCCAGCCATCTATATAGATCTCTCTTGAGGTATCTTCTATCTGATGATTTTTTGGATTTGCAGTAGACTCAAGAGTCCTACATTTTCCATTGTTTGCCCATTAATTAAAAACAAAAAAAAGTGTGAGAGAGTAGAGACCAAGTGGAAAATAAAGTTTACTTCTTTGTTGTAAGAAAGCTATTACTTGATGATTGATTGATGGGTTGTCAGAGAAAGAGAATAAAGGGCAAGCTAGAGAATGGAAGATCTGAAATGTACCCCCGTTTGGAAGTGCAGTGTCTTCTTCGCCGAAGATAGGCCTGGCACTGTGACTAGGGTGGAGGCAAACATGTGATGGGGATGTGTTTCCTAGGAGCTAGCTGAGAGGAACGGAATCTTCTTTTATTGGCTCTTCAGTGAGACTGAGAAACCTAGTATGACAGGTCTAAGAATCTGTGTGCTGACATCTACCAAAGTCACCTGAATCCCACTGTAACTTTGTTTGTTCCAAAATTCAGAGCCTTCTAGAACCTTTTTCCACCTGCCTCCCATGGGGATTTTTCTTTTCTTTTAAAAACCTATTTCTTAAAAATAAAAAAAAATCCCTCATCAATATTTTTTTTTCATGGAGATTTTTCTTATTAAAGAACTCATCGTAGGACAAAAATTTATCTATATATTGTAAAGTACCACACAAATAAACTTTGCCCATGTTGAAAGATGTGTGCACACGGGTTCACAAAGGTACACGGGTGTGCATGCACATACAGCCATGCACACGTGGCTTGGTGAACACAGGTTGATCAGGTGTTACCTCCTCAGTGTCTCCCTCTCCACCTTATTTTTTTGAGACATTGTTTCTCACTGAACCTAAACAACATTGATTTTGCTGAAATGGCTGGCCAGCAAGCTCTCAAGATCCACCTGTCTCTGACTCCCCCATGACCCACCCATCTCTGAGCCCCAGCACTGGGGTCACAGACACACACCGCTGTGCCTGGCTTTTGTGTTGGTGCTGGGGATCCAACCCAGGTGCTTTTGCTTGGATGACAATCACGTTACTTAGTGAGTGATCTCCCAACTCTACCTTGGTTTTTGCCACAGGTTCTCTCACTGACTTGGAGCTCACCGAGCAGGCTAAATGGGCTGATTAGTAAGTCCAGTGGTCTGCCTATCTTTGTTTCCCTAGTGCTGGGATTATGAATGCAAGCCACCCACCATACTAGATGTTTTGGTATAGATCTTGAAGACTGAGATCATGTCCTGTGTTTCTAAGGCGAGCCCATTACTTACTGACTGAGGCATGTATGTGTGCTAAAGAAGTGCAATACCACTGAGCTGTTCCTGGGCATGGAAAGGAGCCTTGGTTCCTTGTAAGCAATCTGAGCACTGCAGAGAAAGGAGCTGTGGGAGAATAGGGAGGGGTACGTGAAATTCTGTCTTCTGGTTGTGAATGGCTGATACCCACATGAGCTCACTATAGTTATCCAGTCAACAGACCAGTCAGTATCCCAGCAGGCAGTGTTAACTGGGCACAAAAGGTTCTGAGACAGAAAGATGGGGAGAAGAAGTGATGGCAAGAAGGGGATGTGTTAGTGTTGGGGGTGTCCCAGGGGAATGGAAAGGGGAAGCTGGGGTGGATATGATCCAGATACATCACAAACATATATGATATTTTCAAATAATAAATAAAAATAATTGTAGGAACCTAGGATGTTTTAAGGACTGAGGTGATCCTTTCATCCAAAAATCAAAATAGGGTAGTTTTGAGCTCCTGAGGTACTGATGTGCCAATGTAAACCCGAGTGTACATGCCTTTGTGTGGATGTATGTGTATGTTTGTGCACTTACACGTTCATGTGTATCCATGTGGGCACAGTAGTACTGGCCAGGGGAGACAGAATTGGGAAGAGAACTACTAAGGAAGCCTTAGAGAGAGCTGGCAGGAAGAGGGAACCCAGCTTTGTAATGCTATTTAAAAGCAAGTCAATTCAGGAAACCATCTGTACAAATTTACTTGAGTGATGAAAAGAAGACAGCAAACACACAGGGTGCCTGCAGGAAGAGTGGGTGGGCTGGAAAGAGATCCTAGGGGTGGGGGTGAATGCAGCTTTCACGTAGGTCACTACCACCCATGGGAGGAGCACCAGGGCCCTGATTGCTTAGATGTCTCATGGAGCTGCTGAGAGAAGTAAAACTTTAAGTCACACAAAGAGAAAACTCTCCAGGCATTTTCTTCTGAGTATTGGGGCCTCCAACTTGAGCATCTCTTCCTGAGTTTTATCCTGTGACTCACATGCCTGACTCGTCCCTTTAGCTCTTGCAAGCCAGGGGTTTGGCAGGCAGTCAGTCTCCTTACTGCTCCGCCACGGTGATGAGTGTGTCTGTCTCTAACCCTGCCAGTCTTATTATTTCAAATTGGTGCTTTGTCTGATGGCTTTGCTTCCAAATCAGCTCCCTCTTCTTGATAGTGTCATAATAACATTGGGAGAAAAGCAACATCTGCTGCCATTTATTGAACTTTAAATATGTACCAGGTGCTGCAAGAGGGGGCGCAGAATTGGGCAGCCAGCAACTCAGAGTCTGTCAGATGGCTGCTTCCAGAATTTACGGGTGGTTATGGGATACGATGACAGACAATCTAGACTCTAGTGTCTCCAGCTGTAGAATGGGCATAATGTTACTTCCTCATGCTTAAAAAAAATTGTGTGTGTGTGTGTGTGTGTGTGTGTGTGTGTGTGTGTGTGTGTGTACATTTATGTGCATGCAAAAACCAGAGGTCAAATCAAATATCTTCCTCAATGACTTCTTTGCTGTGTTGGGACAAGATCTCTCACTGAACCTGGAGCTCACAGCTTGATTGGCTAGGCTGGCTGGCTAGTGAGTTTCAGAAATTCTCCTGTCTCTCTGCTCAGGGAATGGTGCTACTCACCATGGTTAGTTTGCCACATCAACCAATGATCATAGTAATCCCTCATAGACATGCCCACAGGCAACTCGGAAATTTATTTCTTATCAACATTCTGTATTCCAAGAAGTTAAATTGGCAACAATTCAACAGCATATTACCTGACTGTCTTAGTTAAGGTTTCTATTTCTGTGAAGAGATACCATGGCCACAGCAACTGTTTCACAGGAAAACACTTAATGGGTTGTGTCTTATAGCTCAGCTTTAGTCCATTATCATCCTGGTGGGACACGGTGGCATGCAGTGTTGGAGAGTTAGCTGAGAGTTCTTATATCACGATCCAAAGGCAGCAAGAACTAAACTAAGATATTGGGAATGACTTGAGCATATATGAGACCTCAAAGCCAGCTTCCACAGTGACACACTTCTTCCAATTAGGCCATACCTCCCAATAGTGTCACTCCCTTTTGGGGCCATTTTCTCTCAAATCACCACACTGATATAGTCTAGCAATTATAATTTTTAAGACAAGAGTTTTCAATGATTGTTTTTCTTCAGCTTCTAAAAAATAGTTAGGAACTATGCTGGACATCTAACCAATGCCAATGTGTATGATAGGAGAAAATTGGCTAATCTGAAAATCCATACTAGTGTAGTTTCCTAGCATATGACCCCTGAGTCTTTAAGCTATTTGACCCTGAAGTTTTCAAGCTGTCTTCTTGGAACCACTTTCAGAAATGCACTTATTTTCTTCATTGAATATGTGTTATTGGAGGTGGGGCATTCATGTTTAAATGATGAACTAAGCATTCAGTCAAGATAGATCATTAAATGTATGTAAACCACTCACATTCTGCTTCCATATAGTGCTGTGCTCAGATGATTCCAGCCCAGGACTGATATTCACAAAGTCATATTTATTTATTATCTTATTTATTTCTTTTTTTTTTGAGACAGTGTTTCTCTGTGTTGCCCCGGCTGTCCTGGATTTATTCTGTAGACCAGGTTGACTTTGAACTCAGAGATCTGACTGCCTCTTCCCTCAGAGTGCTGGGTCTAAAGGCATATGCCAATACCACCTGGCTACAAAGTCATCTTTATTTTTACTTACTACCAATAGCATTTTAAATATACATACTGTGTGGTTTGAAAGAAAATGGCCCCCAAAGGGAGTAGCACTATTAGGAGCTAACCTCCCAAAATAATATAATTTGATTAGGGCTTTTTGACATTCTATGATTTTCTCAAAAAAACAAAACAACAACTCTGCTTTTACTTCACATGGCTTTAAAGCACATTACCAAACATCCTCCTACAGAACACTTGTCCCTAAGCATTTCTTGATTCCCTGCCCCCACCCCCACTAGATGGTTCACATGGAGCCTGCTTTGACCTCACTGTAAATTCTCCTCAGCAGTGCTGGGTGTCTCTCAATTACCCTGACATTCAAGCTCCTATTCTCCTCAGGAAACCCACAGGAGGGAGCATTGGAGTTAGTGGTAGTTATCAGTAGTAGCTTCCTTTTCTCTTTCCACACACCCTGACAAAACCACTACATACAATTCCTTTTAGAAAAGGTTCAGAGGGAAGGTTGGAGGAGAGTTTGAGAGTAGGAAGGTGGAACTAAGATTACTAGGTGGTTTTATCGTGTTCTCCTCTCCTGGAAAACTTAAAAGTTTATGTGAGAGCAAGCTAACCTAAACATTTTAGCCTGTCAATCACAGTGTGTTTGTTGACCTAAGATGGGTAGATAGCAGGAGAACTAATATAGGGGAAGCCCTACCCCCATCTCAGCTATCTTGGCATTCATTTCAGGATTTTGTTTTCTAACTTGGCTAAATAACCCTGAGAAAATAAATGCATGGCAGGGCATGTGTGTATTTAATATTGTCTAATTTGTTTATGGCCGGAATCGATGGCTCCTCTAACTCTGTCTGACAGCCACTGTCTGTGTTCCATCTCGTTGCGTGTCTTATGCCTTTTTTCTCCTCAGCAATCTGACACAATTGTCTTTGTGTGGCCCTTGCTATGTAATGATAGCGGGGAGGGCAGTGACTAGTGAACATCATAGTCCTAGCTTCTGGAGAGGCCTTGGTTTCTGGAATGATCCTAGATGGGTTAGGGCCTCTTTTCCTGAGGTTCTCTGACTATATCCTGTAGGCCGGGGGCACCATGTTGGTATTGCCAATGAAGAGTCCAGAAGCTTCCTAACTTTGAGATGGCAGTGTCATCCTGTCTCTCTCCTCACTGACTGGATCTGGGGGTCTCTTGCATGTTAACTCAGCACTTTGCTGGAGCAGTCCTACTTAAGCTCACCGTAGGAAAGAGTCCATACATGCCTATATTGGTTCTAAACCTAGAACCAGCAAAAATCGTAGACAACAACCAAATGACAGAGAGAACAGGGACCCTATACTCCTGCTGCTTTATATTACTTTTCTACTTCTGTGGTAAAACATGACCAAGGATTGTAGAAGGAAGCATTTATGTGGGCTTACAGTCCCAGAGAGGCAAGAATCTGTCATGGCAGGGAGGCACGGCAGCAATCAAGCATGACTGAAGGAGCAGGAAGCAGAGGGCTCACATCTTGAACCTGAAGCTCAGAGCAGACAGAAGGAACTTGAAATGACAGAGTTGAGTCTATAATTCTTAGAGCCCACCCCTAGTGACATACTTCTTGGAGCAAGGCCACACTCTCTGAACCCCACAAGCAGCACTATCAACTGGGGACCAAGTGTTCAACTACTCAAGACATTTTCATTTCATTTTCATTCACACCCTCATAGCCCTTGACTCTCTCTCTCTCTCTCTCTCTCTCTCTCTCTCTCTCTCTCTCTCTCTCTGTGTGTGTGCTCCTGTGTCTGTAGATATGTGTGCACAGTGAGTGGAGGCCAGAGAACCAACTCAGCTGTTGTTATTCAGGTACCACTTACTTTGTTTTTGAGGCAAGGTCTCTCACTGGCCTAGACTCACCCAGCAGGCAGGTCTGAAGAGCCAGTGAACCCGGGAATCCTCTTGTGTCTGCCTCCCTAGTGCTGGGATTATAAGCACATGTAACCACGTCGTTTTTCCTACATAGGGTTGTGGTTCCAGGGGACTAAACTCAACTCCCATGCTTGCAAAAACTTAGCCCTGTACTTCTTGAGGGATAACTTAGGGCTCCTGTGGAAGAAGTGTGTCACTCTGCTTTGTCCATGCTTCAACTGTGTTGTGATCAAGTCACAAAACACAAGGGGTTTGGCAATCCTTGTGAGATATGAGTGAAATGGGACAAATGCTGGACCTTAAGTTAGAATGGTCCTGTCTTATCTCCAGGTTACCTTCTCAGAAGAATGGCTTCATTTTTCTGTATGCTAAAGCAGTTAGACTGGATGATCCAATGACTTGATTAATGGCTCAAACTGTGAAGTGTGCATTAGAGAGCCTTTTCGCATTGTGCCATGAAAGATATGCTTTCTCAGGAGAACAATGTACCCAGGAAGAGAAAGCTTGCTGCAACAATAGCCCTGAGATTTGTTCTAATACATTCAATTTAAAAGATGTGGCTTGCAACACTGGCCCGGATGGGGATTTGGTTTCCAGGTAAGCCATTTAGCTTGAGAGTTAAGAAAAGATGTCTTGACTCACTTCTTGCTTCTCTGCTGATAGTCAAAGGGCAAAGAGCCAGAGATTTATATAGATATGTGTGCACCTGTTTTCTCAACCACGTCTCTAATAAAAATGCTTAGAAGATGAGGAGATATCTCAGTTAATTTTTAGTGTCGCTGTGATAGAATGCCCTAAGAAAGAAACTTGACATCGAAACGGCTCCTTTAGGCTCACAGTTCGAGGTTACAGCTTGGTGGTGATGCTTGAGGCAGCTGGTCCCATGACATCCACAGCTGATAAGCAGAGAGTGGTGAATCAGTACTGCTGCTCAGTTCCCTTTCTCCGCTTAAACAGTCCAGCATCCCTGGAGGCATTGGTGCCACCCACAGTGGGCAGCTTTTCACTCTTCCATTCACACAAACAAGATAAAGCTGCACAGGCATGCCCAGAGGTCCAGATTTCTCATGTGACTCTAGATTTTGTCAAGTTGATAAGCGACACTCTCATAGGAGAGTAGGTACATTATAGCGGGGCCTGGCTTGTCTATTATAAATAATACTGGCTGTCATTTTCTGATTCTGAAATGGTTTTTCTTGTGTGTGTACATGTGCTCACATGTCTATGTGACTGCATGTGTCTGATTGTGCAGTAGCATATGCATGCAGAGGCCAAAGGTCGATATCAGGTGCCATTCCTCAGGAGCTGTCCAACCCGTATTTGGAGACAGAGTCTCCCATTGCTCTTCAGCTCACAGGCTAGGCGGGGTGTCCAGCAGTCCCCTGTCTGTACCCCTCCAATTCAGGAACTACTAGTTCAGACTTCCATTCCTGGGCTTTTTGATTGTTTGTTTTGTTGCTGTTGTTTGTTTTAAGTGCATTCCAGGGAAGAAACCCAGGCCTTCATGCTTACATGGCAATCACTTTAAACTACCTCTAGCCCAAAGTCTTAATAGTGACAAAAGGTTAAAAGAATGAGAAGAGACACTTGAATTCAGTGGAGAATGAGCACTTTTGAGATATTGTGTGACTTTGGGACAGAGAGATGGAGAGGAGCAGGCATGTCTTCCAGTTAAAAGAACCTGAAGGTTGGGGAGAAACAGGTAAAAAACTGTATACAGCACATAGTGACAACAGTGACAGCAGGTACATTTCCAGTGTGCCACATGGCAAGTGTTATATGGTCCTACGCATTGGCCATGTCTGCACAGCCATATGATGTTCACACAGATCCCAAATATTAGCAGTACCAGAGAGACATTGCGCAGATGCAGCCTGTTAACAGCTGTCTGGTCAGTAATAGTCGAAGGTGGGATTATCATGGCCATACTGTAGAGTTTAAGAAAAATGTGTCTGTTAGTGATCTCTACCTGTCAACTTGGTACGACCTAGAGTCACCTGAAAAGGAAGTATCAACTGATGGGTTGCCTAGATCAGACCAGGGACTGGGTATGTCTGTGGGTACCATCTTGATTGCTAATGGAGCCCTGAGCACTGAGTAGATATTCCAGGAATGCAATAAGAAAGCTAGTTAAGTGTGGGTTTGCAAATGAGTCAGAAAGTTCTTCCATGATTTCTGTTTCATGTTCCTGCTTGAATTCCTGTCCTGACTTCCCTCTGTGGTAGACCATGACCTGTAAGCTGAATCGAAACCTCTCCTCTTCTAAGTGGTTTTTGGTCAGAGTGTTTTAGCATAGCAACAAGAAAGAGGATGAGGAAAATGTGAAATCAAGCATCCAAGAGGGAACCAGTGAGGGTTAGATACTCAGTCATCCACTGTTCTCCTCAACCTCTGTGTGTGTGTGTGTGTGTGAGAGAGAGAGAGAGAGAGAGAGAGAGAGAGAGAGAGAGAGAGAGAGAGAGAGAGAGAGAGAGGGAGAGAGAGAGAGAGAGGATGCTGAGGGTCTGCTTTGATTACTCTAGCTTATTTATTTTTTATAATCTCTTTTCCATTGTTGTGTATTTCATTTATACATATGATGAGTTTTGATCAAATGCATCCCCTATTCCTTCCCATCCAATTCATTCCCTATCTACCCAAACTTTCCCTTTCCAACTTCATGTACCTTTTTTTTTTTTTTAAAGCACACTTAGTCCCCTTATTGCTGCTTGTATGTTCATGGGTGTAGGAGCATCTACATGGTGATGGGTAGATTTTCAGGGGTGACCTTCCCATAACTCGTCCTATATCACTAGGATTTCACCAGTGCCCCTTTCATTCATGCTGAGTCTTCCTTAAGCAGTCCCATGCACTGTCAACTCTTGTATGCAGTTGATTCATAAGTCTCATAAGCCCTGTTTCCTTGTAGATGTCTACTGCCTGTGGCTGCTTTCACAGTCCTTCTACTCCTTCCTCCAAGATGATCCCTGAGCTCTGAGGGGAGAACTGTGATACAGAGATCCCGTTTAGAGGTGGGAACTCCAGTTTCTTAAAATCTGCACATTGAAACAGTTGTGAGTCTCTGTGATGATCAACATCTGCTGCAAAGGGAAGTCTCTCTGATGAGGGTTCAGATTAGAACTTACAGAGCAATTTATTACTGTGTCTATTTAGCAGAGTAATAGCTCTAGGTTCTCTGCTAGGGCCTATGACTGAGCCAACCTCAGGTCTTAGAGGAGGACCCAGGGAGCTATACTTTTGGAAACGTTGGATAATTCTATTGCATTCCTTGGGTAAAGGACATTTGCCAAAGGTTAATCCTCCTGAAATATGGTAATTTTCACTGGGCATGTGACTCAGGTTTTCTGTGACATTGTACCCACATAGCCCATGAAGTGAACTGTCTATACCAATGTGCTCTTCCAAGCAAATGGTCCTTAGAAAGGCATTGCTCATTATATTTTACTTATAACTTGGACAGAGCAAAAACATCCAGAATTAAGAGCATTTCTGATTTTCCTAGCCTATGCTATGAGGGATTTGTCATAGACCATCTTGGTACATATGTGCTATATAAATAAGACTGTGTGTGTGTGTGTGTGTGTGTGTGTGTGTGTGTGTGTGTGTGTGTGTGTTGTATTATATATGTATGTGCAAGGAGCATATGCTGTGGGTGTGCACAAGGAGAAGAAAGACCATTGAGATTCCTGTTCTTGTCCCTTTGTGGCACCATCTCTCACTGAGCATGGAGCTATCTGGCAGCTAGCAAGCCTTGGTGATTTCTTGGCCTCCACAGAGGATATAGGTTCATGTGAGGCTATGCCTGGCTTTCTACATTGGTTCTGGAGTCTGAACATGGGTCTTGACATTTGTGAACAAAGTGCTCTTACCCACTGAGCTACTTCCCGAGCCCCAACTCTCAGCGTTTGAATAAGTACTGCATACGGCTGCAGCCAAGTCCCCTTCCTTCCTGGCAGAGAGACTCCCCACTCCTTCCCTTCCACCTGGAAGTGATTGTGTATTATTCATTAACTCCTCCCTCTCCTCCAATCACTGGCTTACATGCATTTCAGTCTCTTTGCCCGTACTATTGTAATGTCTCCTACACGCTGGGCCAAATCCTTACAATAATTTCAGCAAAAGAAAAGATGTACAAAAGGACGAAAATAAAACCCACAGAACTACCTTAAATTCCAAAGCAATCAGAAACTACCCACTTTCCATATGGGTAGCTATAAACTCCAGGAGCCACAATTACCCCCGCAGACCCCTACGTCATTTGCTGGACCACAGTATTTTTCTTTCTTACCAAACCTTTCAAAATGAGAAAAAATTCTGTTGCTGAAGACTTTAAAAAAAATCTAAAGTCTCTCTAGAAAAACATTTTATTTTCAGGAGTTAGGGAATACCCTAAGTAATGTTAATTCTACCATGACATACCCTTCTGTGCCCCCCTGCCTGCCCCTGCCCCCCCAAAGACAGTGTCAGTTTGCATTTAATTCCACTGAAATTGGAAAATCATGCTAACTGTAATGGGGGCAGATGATGGCTCCCACGTGGAAAGACAGAAGGCCCAAGAAGTGAGCTTGCAAATTCTCAGTTTTTCTTGCTCCTGTCCTCTGTTGCCAGGTTGGCCTGAGTCCTAGCATACTTTTGCTTCTGCCCTGAGTTTCAGCCCTGGGTTTGAAAGAACTACCCATAATTCCCACAAATTGAGTGGCTTGAACACATCTCCTAGACAAGATGGGATCCCCTGATCTGGACTGCTCCTCTGTTTTCATCTTTTAATTAATAAGAGGTTTTGAAAAAGCCAATAAACATTACTAAATGCAAGGCATGCCTTCTGATTAATTTATGCAAGATGAAGCTTCAAAACACCCCTGAAAGGTGAGTCTGATTATTTTAACAGTGCAGAGTGTTTCACAGCCCATCAGAGTGGCATTTCCCCCTATGTGATGGGCAGTCAGAATGAAAGGAGGAAGCAAAGCTAAATCTGCATCCTAAAATTGGAAGTAATAAATGTAGGCTAACGAAAATGCAACAGACCAATAGAAACCTACTTTTGAAGTCTGGTATCTAAGTTGCCTTTCTGTGGCTATCTCTGAACACCAGCAGTCTGGGTGCTTGGTAAAGAGCACAGATTTAGGGGCTGGAGAGATGTCATAGTGGAGAAAGTGCTTGCCTGGCAGTCTTGAGGACTGGAATTTAGATACCCAGGGCAGCCAATCTACATTCTCCCTGTTGGGGAGGTAGAGACAAGGGGAGCAAGAGAGACAGCTAGACTAGCTCTGGCTTCACGTGATAAACTCTACCCCAATACACAAGGGGGAGAGCAATTTAAAGAGACGCCTAAAGTGAACTTCTGCCCTCACTAGCATACACACAGAGCCACACACACGTGTGACTACATATATGTAAACACATGTGCATATGCACATCATATCCACTGGGAAATACAATACCATGGTGCTGGTATCTGCTCCATGCATGGTATGACTGACCAAAGGCACCACGTGGAAAAACAGATTATGTGTTAGTTTAGGCCTCTCTTCCTCTTCCTTATATAAAGAGGTTTATTTTTTTTTTCATGGAGACACCACCTTGATTGAATGACAATTACCACCCAAAGGCCCCTACTTCCAGACACCATCACATCTATGTAGGGACAAAGTTTTATATGAGTTTGGGAGGGGACTTTCAAACGGTGGCACCTGGCAGAGATAATTTGCAAATTTCAGCTGAACTGGATGCTGGAGGTAAAGGACTACACATCTCTTTAGTTTCCCTGTGAAAGGAAGAATCCTGTGGCCAGGTCCTTCATGCAATAAGAATGCAGAACACAAGACTGTGGAGTCCTGACAATCTGGACCTTTGTTCCAGTCCTTGCGGAAAGAATCAAAAGACTAAGAGTCAAGGCAGAAAGGGAGTGGGGCAGGAGGACCAGACTCTCCCAGTTGACTCCATACTCTGAACCTGTTCATTGTTAGTACACATGAACACCGAACCAGTGCCCAATTCAAGATACTCTGCTAAGGCTGATTGAAGCATCTGGTCTCTGTGGTATTTTCTAGGTCATTAAACTTCACTTCCTTCTTGCAGAAAGCACAGTAGGTGGAAGAGTAAGTAGGCTGCACCTGTGTCAAATGGATGGTGAAGAGATGCAGGTAGTGTGTCTGACTCAGTCATCCTAGGGACATAGGAAGACCTTTGGGCAGGTGGTTCCAGCTTGGTATGCGACCCTTCATACAGCAGTGGCTAGAAAACTGAGTTTCAGGCTCTGTCAATGTCTCAGACATGAAGTCACAGTAAATTGTCTTCTCTGAGAAGAAATAAGGTGTGTGTAAGAACCATGTCCAACATAGCTCCTTGGAGAATTTTTCTCGATGTGATCTGTGCCCAGAATTGTCTGTTTATTCAATGAATATCTACTCATTGTGTATATGTAGAAGCTATTTAAAAATATGAGCAATGATACATACCCACAGATAATTTATAGTTATGCCAAGAAACAAAACATGAATAAGAAAAAGAGTCAGGCTAGGTAGAATGGTGCACGACTACAATCCCAGAACTCGAGATGTTGATGCAGGAGAATTGCCATGAATTTAAGGGCAGTCTGAGATATGTAGTGAGTTCTGGAGCAGCCTGTGCTATAGAGTGAGATGCTTTCTCAAAGAAACCAACTATCCTGGATCCTTTAAGATTTTTGATAATAGAACTTAGCCCAGTGGTTTTCAGTAGAGGGCAATTTTGCTTCCCAGGGGACATTTGTAAGAAAGTTCTGTGATTCTTTTGGATTATCACAATTGGAGGAGAGAAAGAGGCTGAGAGTGACATCTAGACCAGGGATGCTGTTCAGCCCTTTGCAGTCCCCACAGCAAAGAACTACTTGGCACCAAGTACAATCAGTACTGAAAATAAAAATGACCTCTGCTGTTAGCCCTCAAACCATCTTCCCGTGCTGTGATCTCCATTAAGGCCACATCTCTGGACTTTATCCTCATTCATAACTCCCCATAATTGCACAGGCAAAGTGTAAATAAATATATATGTATGTGTAAATACACAGAAAGTATGTGAATACATGTGTGTATATGTATGTAAGTATATTTGACTTTAATTTTATCTTGGTTGGGGCTGGGAGGTGGGTTTATTTCTCTTTCCAGAGGTACACCAGATTTAAACTTGGAGAAAAGTGGGGAGAGCAAAATGATTCTTTGAAGGATAAATGGGGACACTGACTCAGGGTTGACTTTATTCTTTCTTCAGTCAGATTGGTGACTTCTCTAGACTCTCTAGTGGGTATAAAACCCTCTCCAGTTGGAGGTTTTATTTTAATGGCCACTTTTGGTCTTCTGACCATACATGTAGCCACTGATATCATTTATTTTCTGAAAGTGAAAACTGAACCTTATTCCTCTAGCTTCGCTCTGCTAATTAAATAACAGACAGACAGACTTGCCAGTATCCACAGTGTAAGTTCTGGCTGGCCAGAAGTTTGCATTTATTCATTGTTCAGTAATTAAATTAGCTGTCCTATGAGGTAGTGTGTGGCATCTCCTGTCTTGTTTTGATATTTTTGATTTGCCTAAGTTGCTTTTATTCTCATAGGTTTTATTTTTAACATACATAAACAATTATTTGCTTTTTCTAACTGAGAGCTGTGACTTATGCCCAGTATGAAAATTCTACACAAAAGAAGTCAGAGTAGAAAAACACAATTTAGCATCATGAGCTTTGCTGAGGATTCTCTTTGCTTGTATAAGACATAAGTAGAGGTGGGGTGGAATACAGGGGCATGGGTGTAGTTGTGAGCTCAAGGCCAGCCTGCTCTATATTGAGAGTTCTAGGACAGCCAAGGCTGTAGAGAGAGACCCTGACTCAAAAAGAAAAAAACAAACAAACAAACCAAAAACACCCCCAAAACAATCCCCCCAAAAAAACCAAAAAAGAGGTGTATGATGGATGAGATGGTAGACACAGAAATAGAGGGACTCTTTTTCAGTAGCAGATAGCCTCATGGATCACCTACAGTTTTCCTTTAATTTAATAGAATAATAAACCTGAAGTATTCTCTGTATCATATCAATGTTTTATGGACTACAGTGACATTAGCTCTTAGAATGTTCTGCTGGGCAGAATTTCACTTCATCATTTACACTTTGAGACCAGTGGGGAAGCATTTCAATTTGGATGAATGAATCCCAAGAGCAACTGGGGCCAAATCCTGGGTGGATTTGGATTATCAGAGCTCCCAAGGCTCTTAGAGTCTTCCAGTGGGAACTCTAGCAAGAAGACGAATTAGTAAAGAAATGTCCCAGAAATTAAAGTCTGTGTACATATATACATATATATATATATATATATATATATATATATATTATGTAGCTCAGTTGATAGAATGCTTGACTAGCATAGGTGAAATTCTGGGTTTGATCCCCAGCATCACCTACAATGGGCATTGTGGTTCATGCTTGTAGTTCCAGCACTCAGGAGTGCCACTTTTATTCCTTCCTGCCCTTTCTTCCTTCATCCTGACCGCTCTCCCTCCCTCAGTTCTTCCTTTCTCCTTTATTTTCTTTCTTCTTCATTCCTTCTTTCCTTCCTTCCATCTCTCTCCTTCCACCTATTTTCCTTCTTTCTTTCCTCCCTCCCTCCCTCTCCCTCCCCCTCTGTGTGTTTGCTTGCATGTGGAGGTCAGAGGACATCCTTAGGTAGCGTTCCTCAGAAGACGTCCATTTAGATTTTGAGACAAGTTGGGTTTTGAAACATGATCTCTTGCTTGGATCTGTGATTCACCAGTTAGGCTAGGCTGACTGGCAATCAACCTCCAGGGATATGACTGTCCCTGCTTCCCCAGTGCTAGGACAAACAAATCACAGGCCACTATTCTCTACTTATTATATGGGCTATCGTGACAGAATTCTATTCTTCATGCTTCTAATGCAAGCATGTACCCAGCTGAGCCATCTCTAAGCCACGTGAGTGACACTTTTTGGCTTCTAAAAGCAATGGTAGAGCTTCAGAAATACTGAGTCTGGGGGTAGATTTGTTGGACATCCACCATCGCTGTCACTCCTAGTATATCTTCTATCCCCTGGAGGTTTTCTCTGAATATCTTCTTTATTTGTCTCTAGATACTTACCCATCTTATCAGTCAACATGTGTTGTGTTTTAAAAAAAATGCTAATTCTTACCTGAATTTTCTGCAGAAGTCTGTCTTTACTCAACTTATCCACCCATTATCCTACCAACTAGACAATCGTCATTCAGATTCATCCTCTCTTCTTTATAGGTTGGCGAGTTTGCATTGTTGTGAAACCACATTAGCTCTGGTGACCTGTAAAAGGCTAATTCCACACACGGAGGTCATCCTCATTTGCTATTTTTCTCCAACTGATTTCTTTTGTGACAATTTAGACATTTCTGGTACTTTTTCTTTTTTTAAGAGAAAAACTAATCTATGCAACACCAAGAAGTTTTCTCTGGTTCCAGCTTTTAACTGGCTCCAGAATGCCAGGTATAAGAACAAGAGGCACCATCTGCCATGACGACTACTCATACTAATAAAACCCTAGTTTAAACAACAAAGAAATGAAGCTGCTTCAATAACTCCACATAAATGTTTGGCCCCTTTCTCCCACCTTTTTTTTTTTAAACATAGCTTTGCTGTTAGGTTTAAAATTGGTTTCTTTTTCTCTCTCTCAAATTTTGTTTATTTTTGAGACTACAATTTAATGACAACATTTCTCTCTCCCCTTTCCTCCCTCCAAACCTTCCCATATATCCTTCCCCACTCTTTTTCATTGTATGAACATATATATTATATATTATATATATGTACATATGGATATATATTCGGAATATTTGCATATATGTTCCTAAATATAACCTTTAGAATCCTCCTTGAGAATTGCATACAACATATTTTGATCATATTCACTCTCCACCCTTCCCGAACCCTTCCCAGCTCTACCACAGCCTCTAACACCGGTCCACTTAATGTTTTCGTTCTTTTTTGAAAATGTTTTCTTTTCTTTAATTCTTCAAAAATTTCCTATGGTGTATTTGGATTACACTCATTCCAGTGTCTGGAGCCCTCTGGTGCACATCTCCCCAGCCTCAGCACATACTCTTGGCCACATGGTTTGGTGAAAAGGTCAAAAGATCTGCGACCAAGCATATGAGAGCTTCCTTAAAGTGTCCCTGCAAGTTTTTCTGCATCCCCTCCTTCTTCTCTGGCTTTGTCTACCTTTCTGGAAGGAGCCTTCTTCGTTCAGTAAAACTGTCTTTGCACTTCGCCTTCTGTTGTGCACCTGGAACAGTCAGAGGTTTTATTTTTTTATTTTTTTTTATAGATAGTGCTGCTCCTTGTTTGTATCTTTATTTAACCTTTGTATGCTGCATGTATGCACATATGTGCATGGCATGCATGTTTGTGTGTACATGAGACGCTCATATATAGAGGTGTGCAGTGTGTGGGGGAGTGCCAGCACACACTTGTGGAGGCTGGGGCTTCATGTTGGGTTCCATCGTCAGTCTCTCTGCATTCAGAGACTGGATATCTCACTAAACCCGGAGCAAGCTGATTTGGCTAGCCTGGTGGCTTAGCAAGCTCCAGATATCTGGGTCTCTCTGCCCCTCTCTGCTCCCAGCACTGGGGTTACCTTTACCTCTTTGCTTGAATTTTCAGTGGATGGGGGGGGATGTCAACTCAGTACTTTATGCTTACAAGATAAACATTTTGCCGACTGAGCCATGTTCTCAGAGACTTCTCTAGTTTGCATATTTACTCTGCCTTTACTAAATTAAAAAAAAATTCTGCTTTCCCTTCAGGAGTCTTCCTACTATCCACCTATTTCACAATATCAAACTTTATTACAGAGAAACTCCTGCTTATGGTTTAAAAGGCAGCCCTGCCACCCCAACCCCTGCAGTCTCCCGAGTGGAAACTGCACTATTAGAGGTTATTAGTCACCCTTACTCACCAGCTCCACTCTGTTTCTGATTCTTCAATCTTTCCATAATTTGAATGACAGGCAAGCATTTATCTGATTATTCTGTGATTTCTCCTTCTCTAGCCTTTGTCCCACCAAATGGGCCAACTTTCCTTCAGTTTTATTGTCGAATTCTATGTGCAATTTTTGAGATGTTATAATCACTTCCTTCATTTCTTCTCCTAAACCAGTGCAAATGTCCCTGAACTCCATTTCTTTCAGATAGAAGAAACTTTATGGCCTGTATTCATGCTATCCCTCTTGTGGAGGATCCTATATGAAGTATCCATACCTCTCTGCCTGAAGCTAAATGCAAATTCCTGTCCTTTCTGGTTTTTATTTCCCTGGAACATGTGGTCTCCAGCTAATTAGTAACAGTCTGGGGAAAATCCCACTGTTGCATCCTGGATCTGGTGACCTATGACCCTCAAGGGAAACTTTGGATCCATGATGTTTTGATGTATGAAAACCAAATCCAAATAAAATAAAATAAGCGACGAGCTGTTATCTGGCATCCAGCCATCAACTCGTTCAAATTCTTCATCAGCTCAGCATTGTTGCAGGCAGATTTGTCATAGACCCAAAGTCAAGTCTATGGGCTTGAAAGGAAGCGGGGAGTCAGTGGTTGTGTTGAAATGCAGCCACTAAGTTTATATTATCTGAGAGTAAGGGGGATGTTGGTCCTTGGTGATGCTTGGAAGATGCTTAAAAGATGGGGCTGCATATTTGCCTTGAGCATTGTGTCTTTGTGGGGACCTTGACTGAGATTCTGGTTGGTATTTTACAGGGCTCTTTTGTGGGTGCATCTTTTGTGGGGTGCATTTTTTCTGGATTCAAAGCTTTGTCAGCATTTATCTCTGTGTGGATTTATTTCCACTTAATTTATTCAGCTTAGGTTGACTCTTTTGAATCTCTGTTTTAAAAGGCTCAGCTTCAAGTTCCAGAAATCGTTAATTGTGCATTTTATTCTGCTTCTCTTGCTAGGATTTAATTAGCATTAATTTTCATGCTTGGAAATAGGCTATGATTCCCGGATTCTGTGTCTATCCTCTGTTTTTGTATTAGTTCTGGTCCTTTGCTATTTTTTCCTCCTGTGGAAGAGCTTACCAATTTACTTTGAATACACGGGCTCAGGATTTTCACAAGCCACTTCTGAAGATCTTCAGTGTGATCTTCAGAGAGTTGGAGAGTTGGCCCAGCACTTAAGAGCGCCTGTTGATCTTGGAGAGGACCTGGGTTTGATTCCCAGCACCCACATGGTTGCTCACAACCTTCTATAACTTCAGTTCCAGAGAATCGGGGGTCCTTTTCTGACCTCTGAGGACACTGGGCACACATGTGGTGCACTTACATATATGCAAACATTTAAACATGTAACAAATTTAAGACAATTTTTAAAATCTTCTGGGTGGACTTCAACTTTAACATTCTACTTCTGTTGTTATGTAATCCTTCCCTGCCTCTCTCTTAAATTATTTTGGTATTTGTTGTTTGGCTTGATTTCATATTGTTTCCTTTGTTGCTTGATTTTTGTCCACTTCACCTTATTCTTTAATATTCTCTAAGAAGAGCTACAATTCTTTAATAACCCACTTTTCATGTCCCCCTCTACATTCCATGTAGAATTTCATTGCTCTCTCAGAGGAAAGGCCACATTAGAAACAGAACAGTCCGTTGTATATCTCCATATCTGCATGGTGTGCACCTTTGTTCTCATCATGGACAGTTCCTTATGGCTCCTCTTGACCACTCCTGTCTGTCTCCTTCCCCACAGGGAGAAATGGTTCCAGCTAGATTAGCAGCAGTAGACTTCATTTTCTTGTGTGGGTGTGAACTTCCTGCAGTTGTAGGAGGTGGTTGTGAGGTTTGGATGTTAGTGGCGTTTTGCAGGCTAGTTAGCCTGGGATGTTCTTATTCAAAACGGAGCAGAAAGGCTAGCTACCAACATTGTCCATGAGGAATTTAAGGCACAGAGCTCAGCAAAGGGGAGAGATGGTCTGAAGAGTCCCAACACAGAAACAAGGACAGCCAGCTCCTTTTAGCAATGAAGCAGCTCCTTGCTGGCTGAATTGTCATTTAAAATTCTTTTCTTTTAAATCACTGAAACACATTTTATTTCGAGTTTACAGTTTCAGTGACTAAAAGTCCAAATTGGGTGGCCCTACTTGTGTGCCCCTGAGGGCTTCTTTGGGCCACACTGCAACAAAAAAGAAAACTAGAAAGGAAACTGGTTGCAGGCAGAAGGGGCTAAGCACAAGTGCCCTCGCTTTATAACAAACTATTATCTTGAGAACTCATTCCATGAGGCAAGAGACAAACATTAATTTCCCTTTAGGTTGATGTCCCCAAATACTTAGTTACCTCCCAGCAGACCCCACCTCTTCAAGATCCCTGCACCTTTCAGCATTGTGACACTTAGGACCAAGGTTCTCATCCGTAGCCCTTTAGAGGACACACACAAACCACAGCACCCACAACTCACCCACAACTCAAGGGTTCACTGTGGCACAGTGGTCATGTTAAACTTGTCAATTAAAGGCCAACTTGATGACAGGATGATATCTATGAACCAAGAGTCTCTTGAGCACAGAGCATCATTTATTTGCCACAAGTGTGAGAAGTGGGAGAGTTGTTTGTGCCCACCAACATCCCTAAAACACAAGAGATCCAAGGTCAAGACATTGCAACTAGAGCTGCAAGTAGAGGCCGACATTGTAGCAAGGTGCACATTAGTGTGGCTGTGAGAAAACAGGGCTTTAAAAGTCATAGCTAAGGAACAGGATATCCTGGCTTGAATTTCATTTAGATCCCCAGTTAAGTTTCGGCAGTTTCTGGAAAGTTCTCTATAGCTCTCTCAACCTCAGTTTCCTCATTTGCTAGGTGGGGGTAGTTAGAGTTGGAGGGATGAATGACATTATGTTTGTAAGATGCTGACAATGACACATGGCAGCCTTTTCTGTTGTGACTATTGTTAATACCACTCTGGTGACAGGGTCTCAGATACGACCCGTTCCATTCCCTTGATGGAAAGGGAACAGAAACACAGGAAGTGATTTTCATCGTTTTATCGCTCTTCCATACTGTACTTCCATTCCACTTTAAACCGCAGACCAACCTTTGCCCTTTCAATTCAACATAAGCACAGTGCACATTAAAGAGCCAGCGATCCACGAATAAGCAGCGAAGTTTTACCAGGTATCGATATGACAGTCTCAAGTCAAGGCAACATCTGCCGAATTCGGGCCCTTCCAAACCATTTGTAACTTAATCTTGAGTCCCACCAGGTGTTCAGTATGATGGGATATGGTTTATTTTCTCCTTGGGAAGAACTGCGTTTTCCTCTGCTCTCACTAATCATAACAAGCCTATGGGACATTCAATCAAAGGTTGATTGGGGCCATCAAAATGTTCAGAAAGCTGTTACTCAGCATTTCTTTGGAAACAAAAATGGCACTCTTAATGTTTTTTTTTTTTTTAATGAAGACTCCTAAGAGCTTAAGACAAAGTAGAGGTGAACAAACCATTACAAGCTGGGGGTGAGGTGGGGTGGAGGTGGGTAGGCAGCATATGGCACCCCAAATTCAAAAATCCAGGAGGCAAGAAGAATGCTGCTGTCGTTTTCATACCTGTAGAGTGGCATTGTGGATGCACTCTGTCAGACTCTTGTGTAAACTGTATTTTGATTCCTGATGGTTTTTTTTTTTTTTCCTGAATCAAATCCCCTTTCTTTTGCACCTGTTTCTACGTGTCTGTTCTATGTGTCTATGTGTGTGCCTATGTCAGTCCTTCCTCAGCCCTGGTGTCATAGTTGTAATCAATGTAGCATAACCCCGTGGAAAACCCAGGGATGTCATGCCCCTGCATCTGTTCCTTTCCACCAAGGGAATGGAATGGGTCATATTTGAAATCCTGGTCCCTGGATAATCACAACAGAATGACTGCCTCTATCCATTCTTATAAGGCTCAGTGGATGACAATATTGTGATCGAATCTCCTAGTGCGGGGGCAATTTAGTCCCTTGTCTGAACACCTCTGTCATTCTGCTCTCTCTCTCTATTTTTTTTGAGGGAGGGAAAGGATCTCGAATATTCCCCAAGCTGATCCTAATACACTGTGTAGCCGAGTATAGTCTTGAATTCCACCCTCCTTCATCTGCTTCCCCAGGGTTGGAGTGACAGCATGCATCATCACACCTGGTTTATGTGGAACTGGAAACCAAGCCCCAGGCTTTATACATGCTAGATGAGCACTCTTCCAAATGAACTAAGTGGTCAGCTCTTCTCCCTGCACTTTGCTAACCCATTCTTGGGCCCTTCAGGCTAGGCATGCTCATGCTAGCCATTATTGACCCTCTTCTTAGAAAGCACAACTCAAAGATGGTGCTGTGCTAAACCTTTCCCCCTTTATCTTCTTGCTGAAGGTATTAGGATGCCCCACACAGAAATACAACCTATTCTCCAACATGCCGAGCTCAGCTGTTTCCCCCCCCACACACACACACCATTTATCATTATCTAACATAACACATTTTTTTTTTCGGTAACCCAGGTTGACCTCAAACCTACTGTGTAGCTGAGAAGAATCCTGAATTTCTGATTGTCCTGGGTGCCAGGATCACAGTCTAGTGCCACCATGCCTGCTTATGCAATGTTTGGGGTGACAACTTTGTGTATGCCAGGCAAGAACTCCACTAACTTAGCTACATAGCTACCCCTAAAATATTATTTCAGGGGAACTTTGTACCCAGGCTCAGCGAGGAAAAGACACAGGTGGACAGCTCTCAGCTCACACTCTTCCAGGATTCCTTTTCTGCCTCCACCTTAAAATTTTCTCTCCTGTTTTGATGAGGAGACACAGACACTGATTTCCAGGGAGCTAGAGGGAAAGGAAGAGCCACTAACAAGCCATGTTTCAGAACCAAGATGCCTGCCAGGTGGTGGGAGAAGAGGGGGGTGTCACCCCAAGTCCCTCGCTCATGGCTGGAGATTGCCAGGAAGCTTCTGATGCTGGGGACACTGGATCACAGCTGCTGCTCCTTACTCCTGGGCCATAGGATCCACTGCAGCTGTGGCTGATGAAAAGCAGATGTTTCTCTGTGTGGGGAAAACCTCCTTGAAGTGTGCCATGGGGCACTCAGACAGACACCCTTCCCCTTTTCCCCCCTCTAAAACACAAATCAGGGAGGGAAAATTACAACCCAGTAACCCTGCAAGAGAACTTACCGCAACAGGTTGAAATCCCATAGTTTAAGGATTTGTGTAATTTTAACAGAAAAAAAAAGAGGTAATGTGGTTTAAAGTTAAATTCAGTCAATTGGACAGTTCAGGAATTTTTTTCATGTCAAGTTCTATTATTGCTGTTTGAAGAGTCTTTGTCTCTGACTCCTCATGTTAACTCTTCTTATCACACCGATTCTCCGAACTCTTTCTTTCTTCTCCTTTCTATTTTGATTCTTTTTACAAACCTTTGAATTACTCCCCAGACCCTTTTCCCATGCAAACCATTGTATGCTTGTTGCTAATTAATCCCCACGCTATTCTAGTCTTAAAGAAAAAAAAATTCACTTAAAGAAAAAAAATTCACTGGGCCAAGGAGAGGGCTCAGCCAGTAAAGTCTTGCTGCACAAACATGAGAGCTTGGATCTAGATTGCCACACCCACAGAGAAAAGCCGGGCAAAGTGGTGGCACATGTCTGCAATTCTGGGGCAAAGAGACAGAAGGATCTTTGGAGTTCATTCATTAGCCAGCCAGTCTAGCCATTTTGATGTATGAGCACCCTCATACACACATGAACACACATGCATACACTTGAACACACACATAGAGAGAGAGAGGGAGAGAGAGAGAGGAGACACACACAGAGAAGCTTTCAATAGCTCCATTTGTGTTATATATTGAATATAGTCTATATTCTTACCTTTGAATAAAGGTCCTCTGCCTTTTTTAATTAAACTGTTGTAATTTAACTTGTGTCTCACCATATCTTTAATAGTCTACTTAAAACAAATTTATTTCAACAGTGATTCTAATATTTTTGTGTGTGTGCATGTGCAAAACTATCTGATGTTTCTTTTCAATATGCTTTTTGCTCACAATTGCTACAGCATCTGATATGATGCTTTGCTAGTCTGATGGAGACATGTGCTGGTCTGAATGTGTCCCTTGAAGTTCACTTGCCGAATATTCAATTCAACAGAGAGGTGTTTGAAGACAGAGTCTGGTGAGAATCGGTAAGAGCCAGAGAACAGATTAATGTGGTTAGTGAAAAATATCAGTTGGTTTTCCCAAGAATGTGTTTGTTAGAAAAACTTAGTTGTCTCCCCCAACACTTGGTTGGTCTCTCCCATTCTCTTTTGTCCAGCGTCCTTCTGTCATGGTTGAACATGGCATGAAGACCTTCACCAGACACTGGCACCATATTCTTGAACTTCCCAGACTCCAGTACCATGAGCCAAATACATTTCTAATCATGTAAATCACCCAGCCTGTGGTATACTGTTATAGCAACACAAAATGAACTCAGATGGGTTGCCATAACAAAATACCACAGGCTATTTAGCTTAAACACCAGAAACTTATTTTCTCACAGACCTGGAGGCTGGAAGACAAGATTGAAGATGTCATCATTTAGGTGTCTTGTTTTGCCTCTCTCTCCAGTTGCCTTTTCCCTGTGTCTCTGTGATATCTTTCTTCCATGCACAGATGGTCTCCAGCATCTTTTTCTTTCTTTATGCATGCATATGCTTTGTGAGTGGGCTTTCAGCCACTGGGAAGGAACGCCTGGGGGAAATCAAACCAAGGAGTACAGATTGATTTTGGCTCACAGTTCCAGAGGTCTCTGGATGTGGACAGTTGGCTCTGCTGTTTCTGGGCCTGTTGGTAAGGGAAAAAAATCATGGTTAATAAAGCAATAAAACAGCTCTACTTATAGGATCCAGGAATAAAAGGGGGAGTGGTAAGAAGGAGCATATTTATTCCCGTTAGTGCTGATCTCAATTGAACTCACTTCTTGAAGTTCCCTGCCCCCCCAATCCCATTAGGATTATGAGTGCACAGATGGGTTAATCTGTCCATGCAGTGAATACACTCATGACCGTTCATCACCTCAGGACATGGCTGCTTTAGGGATGAAGTCTTCAGCATACATGCTTTGGGGAATTATTCCAGAGCCAAACCACCTATACTAGGTTAGGCCCAATTCTAATGACCTTATATTAATTTAGCTGCCTCTTTAAGGGTCTTGTCTGCAAATATGCTTGTGTTGTAAGGTACTGGGGTCAGAACTTCAACATACACATTTTCAAGAGACACAGTTTAGCACAGAGCAATCATCTAATTACCATGTATCTGAAAGGTACCTGTCAAACAAATGCAGCTTCATCCTGCATGTCTCATCTACTCCTTGTAGGAATAGGCTAAATATCTTTTGTCCAAAATGTTTGGCATGAGAAGAGTTTAAGATTTTTTTATTTTTCATGTTTTCATAAGCATTTGGAAATGTTTGTCTTAATTGTTTTTTTCTTTCTCTTTATCCCTTTATTTTATAGTAGTTACCTAAGTATATTATAATGCTCCCCACGAAGTATCTCACATTCTTTGCTTGAGTAGGGCTTTCTGTGGGCCTGTATATATCCTAATTATGTTCCAGATCATCATGGTATATTGAAGAAGCTTAGTGGAGACTTCAGACAATGATAATGGTCCCACACTGTGCATCAAACATTTATCTGAAATACTTTTGAAAACACACTGTTTTTTTTTTATCATGTTGTGACATAAAATAGTTAAAAATAGATGCATTTCTCAACAGATGGTGTTCTCATAATTTCTGTTCCATGTTGCTGACATGATTGTTATTTGGTGTGCCTGGCTTTGTTTTTTTTTTCTTTTTCTTTTTGAAATTTATCAGAGAGATAGAAAAATCTTTAGCACTGAGAAAACCCAGTCAGAAAAATAAACTATTTGTGGAAAAAAATCTGAAATATAATGGGACGTGATGAGTCTTTAGAAGTTTCCCAAGAAAACCAGCAAGTTGGTGCCTTTTTGGTCCTTTGTCAATCAATTCACCTTTGATAGAATTAGAGAGGCACTGTCCCTACACCCTCACTGATCTTAACACATCAAGTCTCCTCAGGAGGCATCTCAGTCATGGCCCTGTAAAGATGATCCTACCTATGAAATGCACTCAAGGTTTTCATGTAAAAAGACATATTTTGTTTTAATGAGTGTGTACATGTGTGTTTATGTGTACCTGCATGTGTGTGCATGTGAGTTCAATGTCTATGGAGGTCAGAGGTGAATTCATATTCCAGTGGAGCTGAAGTTACATGTGATTGAGAGCCACCTGACATGGGACCTGGGACTCAAACACAGGTCCTCTGTGAAAGAAGTGTAGGCTATTAACTACTAAGCCATCTCTCTAGCCCCATGCTTTTGGTTTCTGAAGGAACATGAAAATGAGTTCCATGTGCTCTGTCTCCATTGCTCCTCTCTGTGGATAAATAAAAAGAAGAGTTTCCTTTCAATGACCATAGTGTCTAGTGAGAATGACGAGTCCTAAGGGATGGATTGTCCTTCCCAATTGCTATCAGTAACCAGTGGGTCAGAAATCTGGACATTAAGTTATGTTTGTACATTAATCTTTGATTTGAATGTTAACTCATCTCACAGCATATATTCTTTTTTAAAAAGTAAACCCTGAAGCTCACAGTCACATAGCTTCCTTCGTTGGATAGACCTTACCAGAAATGCCCTTACAGACACACTCAGAAGTGTTTCTCTTGGGTGCTTCTAGATCATGTCTAGTTGACAGTCAATATTGGCCATCAGAGTATGCCAGTGGTGACATGGAGGCAGCACAGGAGGATGGTAGGAGATGATGACCTATTATTGTTGTTGTTGTAAGCTGGGAAATGAACCAATGCCTTCAACATTCAAGGCACACTCTTCTGCTGAGTTACATGCCCAGCTTATGCATGGATTTTTGTCTAGAAAACCTGAATCAAAAAATAGTATATTTCTACTCACTGAGTGTTTGATGGCAAAAAACTTTCCTCACCTCTACCTAATTGTGCCACCTCAATAGAAAATGGGAACCAACAAGAAAATCTAGTCCATGACTTACTAAGTGGCAATGTTTCAAGAAATGGTATTATTATGCATCTTGGCTATGTTTACAAGTTTTTGCTCTACACTTTCTACCCTGTGTCTTTGTTTGTCAACAAATCTATCTGTGCTGCCTTGAAGCCAACAACACAGTCAATATACATTAGTGGAATGGATGAGTGCACCAAGCCCCACAGAACTCACAGTTCTGAATGTAAGACTTTACAGACCTCAGCTACCAATAGGCTGTACAAATGAGGTGAGTCTGGTCAACAGAGAATATCTGCTTGCTGCCATGGCAGCTGGAACCCAGCCTAGTTTCCCTTTTGTATTAGCTCTTGTCCATTGTTACCTGGAGTGGAGAGGGTGAGGATGGACTTCTAAACTTGCCTCTTGCTGAACATAAGAGATAGACAAACAAAATTCAAATTCACATACATGTTTTGATAAGCAAGATATGATTAAAGCAACCAGTGTTCATCTGAAGAAAATAATAATAGGAGGAAGAGGAGGAGAAGGAAGACAACCAATAAATATGATAGCTATGACTACCAAGTGCCAAATCCATGCCAAGGATTTTATTTATTGTAATTAAAAATACGTAAGGGGGGCCAAGCCTGATTCCCATTATAAAATCCTCTAGCCTCAGTCTCCTTAGAGCTGATTATAGGCATATGTCATCAGTCTTCCATATCAAGCTTCCTATAAAACAGAAGTATCTTTAAAGACAAAAGACAACTCCTGAAATAGGAATCTTTTCCCACTTGATATCTGATGAATTTAAAATACTGAAAACCAAATAAGCGGCCTGCTGTAGTTCACACAAATCAGTAAATGATTATAAGCCTCTTGGACAAAATTCATGTGCTATTTTCTCTTCTCTAACTGCCTTGCAAAATAAAACCTATCAATGAGCTGCATAAGTGGGACATTTCCAACCCAATAACCTTGATAATAGTTATTGCCAATCCCTAAGATTATGATACAGTATGCATGGCTGCCTACAAGCATCTGGCTGCTAGTATGTTTTCCCTTGGAGCATGAATACCATTCTTGGGTTGGGTAATATGCTAGGAGTGTCAGAGGTATCAACTCCTTTCCTTTAAAAGAATCTATAATGCAAAATTGCTTTAAATATCTCTTAACCCAAGAGTGGTATTTGGTAGTTTCCCCTTCATGCTATTGGAAAGTGACTGGCATACTAAAACTAAGTGAGTCATTCTTTTAAGGAGGGTTCTTATTGTTATTTTATGTACATTGGTGTTTTGCCATGGGTGTCAGGTCCCCAGAAAATGGAGTTACAGACAGTTGTGAGCTGCCATCTGCATGCTGGGAATTTAACCCCATCAGTACTATTAACCACTGAACCATCTCTCCAGCCCCTTAAGGTGGATTTTTTATGTTAAGTTTACCCTAAGGCTGTATGAGATACATTAATAAGGGTCTTTGCATAAACTTCAGAGCTGAACTGGGTAATGTGTCTCTGATGACAGACATTGGGAATCCATGGCAGGAGGACTGTAGCAAGTTTGAGGCCGCACTGGTTTGCATAGTAAGTTATAGGCTAGCCTGGACATAGAGAGATTCTCCATATTATAATTAAATACTGTGGTATAAATTCCATTTTTGTCAATTATATTATTGAATATAAACTGTTGAGCCCATGTCCCTTAGTATAAATTGTTAGTTTATATAAATATATAATCTGCTGGGTAGTGGTGATGGTGCATGCCTTTGATCCTAGCACTTTTGAGACAAAAGCAGTTAGACCTCTGTTAGTTCTAGGCCAGCCTGGTCTACAAAGCAAGTTCTTGGACAGCCAAACAGCCAGAGTTGTTAAACAGAGAAATCCTGTCTTGAACGCACGCGCGCGCGCACACACACACACACACACACACACACACACACACACACACACACACACACACAAATATATATATATTCCATAAAGGTATATTTATACATAACTGTTGTTGATTGCCAGTTATGGTAGCATATATTTGTAAACCCAGAACTTGATGGGGAGCTTGTGAGTTTGAGGCTACCCTGGACTGTATAATGGGTTTGGATCAGCCTAGGCTAAGCAATGAAACCATCTCCAAAGCATTAAAAAATAAACACGCAAAATATTTTCTTAGTTAGGCTTAGAAAGTAAAGGGCTTCTTCCAGTCCTCTATTTAATGATGAAGGTATATTCAAATATATTCAAATATTGTGTTTCAAGTGAATGTAAGAAGCAGGCATGAAACAGTTACTACATATAGAACATTGTAGAAAGTTCCATCATTAGTAGATACAAGAGGGCAGTTGTTCTCAATATCTCAGAATCTTATAATCTGACATGGAAACATGCACAAACATGATTATATATAATATTATTACAAATACATACACACATTTATATTCACACACACACACACACACACACACACACACACACACACACACACACACACACACACGTAATTTCCTGACAAGTATATTGGTCTAGGGCACATTAAACACAAGAGGAGAAGCTGAGAAACAACCTCTCATCCTGTACTCAGTTATTTACAACAGAAATGCCTACAGAACTATCTAGGAAAAATGGAAGATGCATTTCTCTTCAGGTAAAGTTTCAGAGGACAATGGAGCCTTGAACCATCATCTCTAAATGCACTCAATTTTCAAGGCCAGTGTGCTGAGATTGGCAAGGGCAGGGGTGCCCATGAGGCCACTGTTTATTCTGCACAGCAAATATCCATCTGAGTTCTACATGACTTCCAATGCTAAACTGTTATGGTGGGAAAGATATTTTCAACATTCTTTTTCCAAACCCCACACATTAAAAAAGCACCAATCCAAGACACGTCCACCCTGTTGGGAATCCATCTCCTACGTGTGGGCACTGACTGCTCTGTCTGGAATTTGCTGGTGTGTAGGAGGCATGGAGTCTATTAGTTCTTGGAAACTTAATACCAGAAATGGACAGGTAAGGCCACAGCAGCCAAATTCACTTTTAAAAAGGAGTTGTTTTGTGGATGTTTGGAAAAGGTAAGCTTTTTATTTTTTTAAATGAATTTCAAGTACTTAAGCTTAGAGAAGTCTTGTTTGGTTTCTCTTACCTTCATGCTTCTGGAAGCCCACAAGCATGGTTATAAATTTGGGAATGAAATAACCACATAGACTTTTCATCTGCTTTGGAAAAGCCAGGAAAGTGTGTGTGTGTGTGTGTGTGTGTGTGTGTGTGTGTGTGTGTGTGTGTAAAGCTTATTGTTAAAAAAGCCAAAAAGCCATGTAGTATTGGAATATCTTGATTTCTAATTACTGATTTGTTGTGCAATCTTGAAGATATCTTCATGCTATGTACATAGATCCGGGGTTTCTCTGTTTGGAAAAAAGGACTAAAAGTGGCCACAATGACCAACAATAAGGAGAATGGAGCACAAGTGCTCAAAATGATGGATTTGGGCCAATCAGAGAGGACTTTTGACATAGGACTTTTGTGAACTAACTAAAAGATATTCACAGATAAGAAGTGGGAAGAACCACAGAGAAAAATATGAATGTTCACTGTCGTTAAATTGGAATGATTTTCAGTTCTTTTAGAGTTCTCCATCATAGAATTCTATTAGGCCTGGAAGATATGAATATAGTCCTTTCTAGGGAATAGCCAAGGTTTCTGGAATAAACGAAATGCAAGTATAGGAAGACACCAGAAGTTAGCAAAATGAAGGAAATGGCCAAAGGCAGATGCTGGCATGGAATGGTGGCAGCACCGTTGGGTGAGTTTCTCTTCAGTAGTTGTGTTGAGCCTGACAACACCATGGAAGCAGCATAATGTCAGATCCCAGCCTCAAAATCCCTGGCTTAACTAGCCAGAGGCCACCATGATCACAAGTTTTGGAGAGGAAGAAGTAAACTCTTCCCAAATCTCTAATGACCTCTGAAGTACAAGTGTTCAAGTAACTTAGCTAAACTTTAGAAAATGAACTTGGAATTCACAAAATATGACATTAAACTGAAAGGGTGGGCCAGGGTTAGAGGATTTGCCTCAAATGGACAAGGCACTGAGTTCAGTCCCCAACACTAAAGAGTTCAGGAGATAAACAAGGACTCTCTGAACCAGGGTTGCTAGTGACTGCTTGCAATCTCAGCACTGATGAGGGCCTGGCAAGATCAGCAGCTCAAGGACAATTTTGACTTATATAGCAAGATCAAGGAGAGCTTGGGTTACATAAGACCTTGGGTCAAGGAATTAACTAATTAATTAATTAAAAAAAATTAGCCTAGTTTAGTTTGTTCACAGTCTCCAAAGGAGTTGAATCCATATCTTGGATAAGAAAGGAGTAAAGTCAGATAGGGAAAATGTTCTAGAATGCCCCTTTCATAATAACAATACTTGTGTATTGTTATAAAAATCAATTTGCGTTCGGGAGACACAGCTAAAGGCAGAGTCTGCGGAGCATGCACACCATTAATATTTGCAGCATCATATACCCTAAGGTAAGCGTGTGCTGGAGTGTCTGTCATCCCATTAACCGCTGGGGAGCTTTTAATTATCCCAGGATACAAGTTAAAGAACCCAGGCTTTGGAAATGTTGTTGTCTCGCTCATGTTTCCATAGGCAAAATGTTGATTCATTGTCCACACCAGAGTGTGCTTAGCCAGATCACAGACCACAGACTAAGCTCAATACAGAGGGAAAACCTTTTCCTTTGTCTACATGACTGTGATGACACAGTGTGTCTGCAACCGAAGGAGAAACTTACTAGAGAAGGAATTGCTGGGAAAGTAGTGAGCAGACACTGTTTCCAAAAATAGGAAATGAGAAGTAAAGATACTTTTTTTTGTAAAGTTACTATAGATTTATCTTAGAGTTGGGGCAGGCACCTATCATCTCAGCATGAGAGACTGGTATAAAGTGTAGATATTCCTGGGAAAGGGATCCACCTGCCTCTATCTATCTATCTATCTATCTATCTATCTATCTATCTATCTATCTATCTATCTATCCATCTATCTATCCATCTGTTTTGGTTTTTCAAGACTGGGTTTCTCTGCAGCTTTGGCACCTGCTCTGGGATTTGCTCTGTAAACCAGTCTGGCCTTGAACTCACACAGATCCACCTCTCTCTATCTCCTGACTGCTGGGATTAAAGGTGTGAGTCACCATCACCTGACTCCATCTGCCTTTAAATAATGTGAAAAATATCAATTCAGATTATGAGCTATTTTCTTGAATGGGATAGGATTAATAGTCATTATATCTTGAGAATGTACTCTAGTCAGTCACAGTGGTAGGATGATTTACATATACAATGTAGATACAATATCCTAACCGTGTGAAATATGCACCAATACTGTCCTTTATGCAAATGAAAACTGGAGCCCACTGAGATTAAATCAATCATCCCAGATGACTGTCTGAAAAAAAAAATGGTAGAAATGAATTAGCAGCTGGGCCTGGTTGTGTTTCCCTTACTGATTTCTCAGGCTCTACTATGCTCAGAGTGTGCCAGGATCTAACCTTAAAGGAGAGGAAAGATGGGCAGGGGAGGAAATCTGGGATATTGAAAAGGGAGATGGGGAGACTGGAGACAGATCTCTTTAATTTTTCCAAGGCTGTGCTGGAAAGCCCCTGAAGAGAGAGGTGTAGAAAGACCTTAGCCAGGGATGATTAATGTCTGACCCTTGAGAACTTTCTCCTAACTTCCACATCCAATTCATCACTAGGCCCTTCCAAGTCTTCCTTCTTGAATATTTCCCTACAAATTCACTGCCATTACCATCACCAAGGCCACCGGTATCAACTACTTTACCTAGTTCTTGCCCTTATCCCAGCTACTCTCTTCCCTAGGGAAGGATAGTCTTTCTGAAACAGGAATCCAAATCTTGGTGCTTCCTGCTTAAGCACCAAGCATCTCAATGCTTCTCAGATTCCTTGTGTCAGAGTTCAAACTTCTTTTCACAGTTTGTGGAATCTGTCATTCTGTTCACTTGGGATACCACTTCTAAGTTTTCCCTATCAAAGTCTGTCCTCAGATGAGCATCTCTATGATTTGAAATATTCCCAAAGCAATTTCACTGCAGGGCTAAAAACCATATACATTTTTAAAGATCTTTCTGAATTTGGTGATTCTAACCTCTTTACATTTCCTTGGCCTGGCAGAGGGTTCAGGCTGGGAGCTATGGTCTAAGAACTATCATAGTTTTCTTTCCAAAACACATAATATACCTAGTAGTGTGGCAGCAAACACAGTAAGTCAGCTCTCTCTGATGTAGAGTTTCATCTAATGCTTTTATCTCCTTGAGGATTGATGGGCAGGCTACACAGGAGGGAAAGGCAAATCTGGCCACTAAAATGATGCTTTGTTGCTTTCAGGGAAGATAGAAGGCCTCCGTGGATACTCAGGCAAATTCTCAAAGATAGATAGTAGGCAGTGGAAACTTGTGAGCACTGTACAAGCTGTCTCTCAAAACTCAGATAAAGAAAAGACAAAAAGAACTCATGGCATTTTATGACTGAGGGGTTAAAGGAACCAAAGCTGTACATCCGTGTGTGTGTGTGTGTGTGTGTGTGTGTGTGTGTGTGTGTGTGTGTGTGTGTGTGTGTGTTTCTCCATAAAGTTAGTGAGCGTGCGGTCAGGAAGTTCCAAGGACTGGCTTGCTTAAAGATTCAGGACAATGAAGGTACAATGCGGTACCTTCAGTAGAGCAGGGGTGTTGGTTGCACGTCAGCCAGTGGTAAACAGTTTCAGGATGGAAATGCTACATTGGTAAAGAACTTCTAGGGAGATTGCCTGATACAGTGGGCAAAGTGTGTGTGTGGGGGGAGGGGGGAAACTATAGTTTCAGAAAAGGATATTTTAGTAAGAATTTTGATTCTACCTTTTGAACTTCATATTCTAAATCATGGGCCTCCAAATAGGAAAGAAATAGAGAAGCAAAATTTTCAGGAAGAAATGCATAAAATTGAAAAAAAACCCCATGAATAAGCATAATGCACACATATAAATATATAGACATATAAGTATATATATATGTATATACATTACATGTGGCATATATCTAATATATAAAAACACATAGATATCTTAAATAATTGGATCAAGATCTCAAAGAGACATGTGTGTGGAACTCCATGTTCAATGCATTATACATGATAAGCAAACTACAGAGCAAACTAAATGTCTACTGACAATTGGATCAGTAAATAAAATATGCTATGTAAGAGACAGAAATGAAGCTCAGTCAGTGGAATGATTGCATAACACATGCAAAGCCATAGGCTTGATCCAAAGTACCATATAAATGGGTGTGGTGGCTCTTGCTTGTAAACTTGGCACTCAGGAGGTAGAGGTAGGAGGACCAAGAGTTCAAGGTTATTCTCAGCTACATAGTGAATCTGAGATGGACCTGAGCTACTTAAAACCCCGTTACTCCTCAACTGTGTATGCATTTATTTATTATTTACATATAAATGTGTATATTTATGTACATATATAAAAATAAACATATATACACAAATGAACATGATTTAGTGTGAGGAAAACAAAATTCTGCCATTTGCCGCAGCATGGATAAAGCTGGAGGATATTATGCTAAATGAAATAACCCAGACACAAGCACACAAATTCCATATGATAACACTTGGGCGATAAATCTAAAATAGTTAAGCTCACAGAAGCAGATAGTGGCGTGGTGGTTGCCAGGGACTGGGGTGATGAGATAATAAGGACGTATGGAATTATTGGGGATGATAAATTATGGCTTCAGGCATACCTGCTGAGCTTCTTTAAGATGTGTGTACAGTGAGGTGTAGTTTTTCATAGTTCTAGGACATATAAAATAAATGCTGATCTTGACAGAATAAAACAATACCCATGATTTAATATAGTCAACAGAACAGGACACGTACATGTATTTTCATTTTCAGATTTAGTTTTGAGAATTTTGCAATATGTACAGCATATGATTGGTAATATCCACTTGCTTCTTACCCTGCCAACTTCTCTCACCCTCCTGACTTCATGTCATTAAAAATAATATCCCACTGTGTCCAAATAGCACTGCCTTTATGCACATAGGCGTGGGTTATCCACTGGAACATGGGCAGCCTACCAATGGCCACTCCACAAAAGAAAAATGACTGTCCTTCCCCGAGTCAGCTTCAACTGCCAGGATCATCACAGCAGGGCATGTAGTAAATAATGACTATTAAATAAAATGATAAATTATTAAATATATTATGCAATCATATAAAACAGCATGCAATTATTAAATATAATTACCAATTAATTAATTAGTTAGACAAACGTGAAAAGACTTTCAGAACCTGGAGATGATAGATGCTCAACATAGCCGAGAAAGAAATTTAGGAATGTAATTTATAAAACAGTAAATGCAGACAGAAAGCAGGGGTTCTGCTGAAATTTCAAGAAGAGTGTGTGCCGGTTGGGGAAACAAATGAAGAGTAATGTCTAAGAGAACACAGTCTGGTTCTCTACCTGTTTCTACTTTTGAACTCCACTTGATCTTTTGGATCACTGCCCATTTCCTACCTCCCCATAAAACTGGATTAAGTTGTGCTTTTGTAAAGATGATTTTGTTGCATTTATTTATTATGTATTTATTTTGTGTGTTTGTCTACATGTGTGTATGCATGTGTGTGCATGTGTGACAAGGTACACTTGTGGAGGTCAATGCATAACTTTTAGGGGTCAGTTCTCTCCTACCTCATGGATCCTGGGAATTGAATTCAGGTTGTCAGACTTGGGGTAAGCACCTTTCCTCACTAAGCCCCACCACTGGCTCTCAATTAGGTTTTGAAAGTGATAAGCAGAGGAAGCGTTTTCCTTATCCTTCATAGAAGGGATAACAGATAAGTTTACTGAAGGTGGTGTATCCAGGAAAGACAAGAAGATTTCACAAGCAAAACCAACTGGCTCAAAGGGCAAATGTAGTGTCCAATGCTTGGGGAGTAAAACTGTTTGTGAATAGTTGAGCTCACTTCTGAATCTCATAAGGAACTTTCAGACCTTTAAATAAGCTCTTGGCTGAGAAATATGTTCAAGTTTATGAAAAAGGGCATACTGGTTTGCAGCAGGAGAAGGATAAACACTCTCAGCAATACTGACCACCAAATATGAAATATTTGTGGGAACACTATTATGAAGTCTAGCAGCCGTAGGTGGGAGAATGATGCATGAGGCCCAGGCAGCAATGAAAGGAAGATGGCGTGCTGCTTGCTTACTTCAAGAGAAATACTGAAATGGCTGCAAGGAGGAAGACGCCAGATCACCCAGGTAGCATGGACCCAGACCAGACCAAGACTCCTCCTGGAGACAAGGAAGCTTGTGTGCAAGAGTCAGGGAGCTGTGTGGGCAGAACTCAGGAAAATAGACTTCTTCCATTTCTCCAAAGAAGATGCAAAGAATATTAGAAGAATAAACCCCAGTGGACTGAAAGCCTAGGTCGTGTCTCTGTTTCTTTGTAGAATGCATCCAGAATTTGGGGATGAAGAAAGTTTTTGTGGACAGTTGTTTCACTCTTCTACTATCATTGTTCCTGTCAATTAATAATCCATTTGGATTCTTTAAAACATTTTTGATTTTTGTTGCACCGTTAGTGGCTGAATTCAAGTCGTGCAATTTACCACCTACATAGCTTCAGTACTCACACAAAATATTCTAGTTAGTTAATTCTCTTCATCAACATCACATAGATAAGGATCTTTCTGGATTCCTACTTAAGTTTCTCCAGTAATTCTCCATGACCTCCGGGATCATTTTCATATTGTAACATGTAGGGGACCAAAACTGGACATTAGGTTAGTCTCAAATCTTAGGCATTAAAAAAATATGAAGGAGGGGTTTGGAAAGATAGAAGGCTCAGGGTTAGGAGTATTTGATGCTCTTCTAGAGGACTTGAGTTCAGTTCCCATCACTCACAAGAATGGCTTACAACTAGCTTTAACTCCAGATCCAGGGCATCTGACACCCCGTTTTTGGCCTCCTGGTCTATCTGCACACAACTGGCATACATACACTCATGCAGATACACACAGCAAAATATAGAAGAAATTTAGGACCTAATAAGAGTAGAGAGAAGGAAATAGATCTGAATACATTACAGAGTGCCTCTACAATTTCGTTCAACATGAATGCCTCATACAAACAGACCCATCAGTTGCTGAAGACAGAAAGTGGAAGTTTCTGTGTATTCACAGAGCACTGAGCAGCTTATTCCTCGCCCAGGTCCTCTGAATCCAGGCTTCCAGATTTAATGTGTAAATCCAACTTTCCCTCCATGCTTCTTTGCTTAGGTTTTTAGAAAAGAAAAAGATGTAGCTTGCTGGGAAAATGTTTTTTTTTTTCTCCCTTTGGGGAAAGGGAACACAAGTGTGACATGGCCATTGTTTCTGACAGTTCATTTGAGCAGATGAAACAATCCATTCACTTGGTGAATCCATGGAATCAATGGCTTCCACTTTGTACTTCTTGAAAAATATACAGTGTTTCAGGTCCCTGGATTTACATTCCACAGACCTTCTGGTTTAATGGAATAGTTTTGTGTCCCTAGAGGGCAGGCATATGGTTCTACAAGAGTGTTGATGGCTTTTTAAAATGTTCTTGCTTGGAGCTGGGTTTTTTCTTTTTTTTTTTTTTTTTACACAGAGTGCAGAAGAAATGGTTCTCAGCACCATTTCTGAGCATGGCTTACATACTTGCACTCCAGGACTAAAATAGGGTGGCTCATCTCCTTCATCCAGGATGCCTCTAACCTAAAAATAAGAAAATAAATGCCCTGCCCCAAGCTGTAGCAGTTGGAAGAAACCATTCCTTTGCCTTTAGGTCCATAATACTCTATTTTCTTTCTGTGTCCAACTTGGTGTAGATGGAATGAGTATTTAACACATCTAGAATGAATAAGAAAAATCATACATAAAGTGTGAGAGTTTGTCATCTAGCCATTGCTCCTTAGAAATCCATACAGTATGATAAATTCTCTATTCCATTTATGTTGCTACTATGGTTGGGGTCATTTTTATACAACTCTACCAGGGGTAGGTGCTATCAAGAAGTTTCTTCCAGATCTCTTATGTCTCCTAGCTGTGTGTAGTCTGGTTACTTAGGGGACAGATGGACCATGAAAAACCTCATTTATAGGTGAAAAGAAAATCAGCATCAAATTCATAAATGTGTAATATTTTATGAAAAGTTCAACGAATAAAAATGTGAAATGGGGTATGTTGTGGTTTAAATGAGAAATGATGCACAGGTAGTGTAACACCTAGTTCACAGCTGTTGCTGCTGTTTTCCAGGAATTGGGGAGGCACAGCCTTGCTGGAGGAAGTACATTCATGGAGGTGGGCTTTGAATGTCAATAGCATCACTCCATGGTTAGTCTGCTCTCTCTGCTTTTTGCTTGTGGTGCAAAGTGTGATCTCTTTCTCAGTCTCTAGCTGTTTGCTGCCCTATGAAGCCCACTATTATGGCCTTTTTCCCATTGGAATTATAAGCCCAAGTAAACTCCTTCTTATATATGTTGTCTTGCTTGTGATATTTTATCACAGCAGCAGACATGTAACTAATACAGAGTACATCAGCAATATCAACAAAGCAGGTCTCCTCCCTTTTCATGGAGGAATTGTCTTACTGGCTATTATAGAGTGTCACATGTAATTATTTATGAATGCTCTGCTTTTCTCTTACATAATTCTTATTTTATTGAGTTTTTAAAAAATTGCCTATTGATGTTACCAGTGAGTTCTCCTCATTTTAAAAATGCCCAGAGTATGGTTCATAACTGAATGCCACATGTAATGTAGGTCAATGATTTATGGTTGTTGAGCAAAATAAGGTTCTTTAAAGTAGAGACAGTAACTTAAATTTTATTTTTTAACGTGTGTGTGTGTGTGTGTATGTGTGTGTGTGTGTGTGTGTGTCCATCCTCTGTGACTGTAGTGTCCCAGGAGGCTAGAAGAGGGCTCTCCTGGGAGCTGGACTTAAAGGCAGTTGTAATCTGCCTGACACAAGTGCTGGGAACTGAACTTGGATCCTCTGGAAGAACAACAATCGTTTTAACCCTGAGCATCTCTCCAGCCCACAGGAGCAGGAGCAGGAGCTTAAGTCAGCATACATGAACTATTTTTGCTGCAAAGTATTAGGAACTGAACTTTATATAGAGTAGGATGTTTAAGTGATTGCATGACAAATGAAGGTGATCATGTAGCTGTCATCTCAGGCCTATTTATAGTTCAACATAGAAAGGGCCATTCTTGAGTGGAAGAAGGTATACTCTTCCTGTTATCCAGGGTCCTTGAAGTCCCCTCTTTCCTTGTGATGACTGGCTTCAACTAGGTTTATAGAAAAGAAGCAGGAGATTTGAAGTTTTCCTTGTATTTGACATGGTGACATACAGTGAGGCTCTTGACTTGCTTGCAAGGGGAATGAAGAGACTCATTACTTTTGGATTAATTCCTCTTTTTGTGACATTAAAGGAGAGCATCACATAGCTGTGGTTCTATAATGCCCACTGTTTATAGTCTGTTTGCTCTGTAGCAAGTACAGAAGATGCTACTTTGTAGTTACTCCGTGACTGATGATGAAGTCCAGTTGTTGAAGTCATCCTGGGATGACTCTTCTCTCTATAACCTCTTCATGTTCCTCTAGTTTACCATGGAGCCCATCTTAGGATGCTCTTTTCTTCACTCCCATTAGCATTCTTGGAACATGGCCTGATAGTTTTGGGGGTGGCTTAGGAGTCCAGATGCCTGCTTCACATTATGGCTTTGTAACTCACTATGGTTCTTTGACTTCATTGAGCTTTATTGGTAGGACAGGCAAGACAGGAAGCTCATTGTATATTTACTGGGATGCCTTCTGCTGGAAGTGAACTCTTCCACCTGCTAATAACATTTGTTATCTTGCATCTGTGGTTGGGAAGACAGCTTGGTTCCAGGCACAACGTGACTGGGAGATGACTGGTGACACTCAAGACCAAAGTTTTCTATTTCTTAAATGTTTTACTCTGAGACAGCTAATGACAACAATGGCATTGCATGAACTCTAGTTGTTATGGCCAAGAACAATGTCTTTTTCTTCGACTTTCTCCTTCTGATGTTTCTTTGCATACTAGACATCCCTTCTTACTGCTTTGGATAGGACTTGGGCATGCACTCATGCTTAAAGCAACCCTGAAAATCACAATGAATATCATAAGATGACATTTACAGAAGGCTTCAAAAAGCAACTGCCACAATTGGTCATGATACATACTTTTTTTAATATTAAAAATGAGATTTTGTATGCAAAACACTTCAAGTTATCTCAGGAACAAGTAAGTTGTTGGTCATTTATTAGTGTTATTTACTGACTAACTTTATAACTTATACTTCAGTGAAAATGATAGCTATTACTCAACATCCTTTATAGGAAAAATTAGTTCTAAAGAATGGTGATAAATACTTAATAGCCATGAGCTGAAGGATGAATCTGTTTAGAGGATTTGGGGGTATTCATATAAGGCATTTATGAATTTATATAGTGGGAAGAGTTATGTTTTCAGAATTTCAATTTTTGTTAATATGGAACACTAATAAGACTCATAGGCTAAAGAAAAAAAGGAAAACAGAGTGAAATTCCCCAACCACATCTAGGCATATCTGTGCCTACTCCTTGAGCACAGTGAATTACCTGATCAAAGGCTGCTATGGGCCAGCATGAATCCTCTAGACACTCTTTCTCCAGTACCCCTCCTCCTGATTTCAATGCCGTAAACACCAGATCTAGAACATCAGAGAGTAAACTACATAGTTCCAGGCACCAGGGAGTAACTCACACCAAGAGACAATGCTCTTGCATTGTCTCTAACTCCTGCAGAAGGCTACCCACAGTATAGAGAAAGAGTGGCCATCGACCTAAGAGTGAAAGATTGTGTGGTGTGTGATGTGAAGGAGGGACAGAAGTGAGCTGCTCCTACCCCCAGTCATTCTTCAAAGGCTTAGAGGTGGAAATCTGACCATCTCCTTCCAACTAATGTGCTGTCATCATGCCAAGCATTCTCCCTCTTCCTACACATGTCATCTGTCAGGGGGATAGTCTATAACTTGACTTCAGGGTTCAAAGGAAGGCTCTCACTGGACTATGCATTTCAAGATATCCTGTAGGCATTATCTTGTACTTTTAGTGTGTAAAACCCACAGGGTCCCACTGCCCAGCTTTTCCTATGACCTTTCTCTTTTAAGGCTTACAGCTATAAAGCAGCAATGTGAGCTTTGGGGGCTTAGTGATGGAAAGTTTGGTTGAAAGAGGCAATGCAGGTGCTTCTACAACCGTTACCTCAAATGAGCCAAGACTCTGGCGCCTACAAGACTGGTTTGGGACTCTTACAAGACTAGCCATTCCTGGGGATATTTCCAAGAACTGCCTGTTAGTTTGGGGAGAAAGAGAGGGAGAGAGAGAGAGAGAGAGAGAGAGAGAGAGAGAGAGAGAGAGAGAGAGAGAGAGAGAGAGAGAGTAAAAACAAGTTCATTTCTTTCTTTTGGGGAATTCAGCATAATTTTTGTGGTCCAAGACAGAGTCAGAAAATGCCAGACTTGCAATAAATGTCACCTTTTTGGTGGATATGTGGGTGGACAGATGGTTAGTGGTTCTATTGGTGGTGGTGATGGGGTGGTATGGAGAAAACCCAATAAACTCACAGAGGAGTTTCTATACGCTATTCCCTGGCATTAGCAAATGTCGATGCATTCTAGATTTGGTCAGTGGCCACAGACATAGCTTCATGATCAGGGAAATTTTTTTATAATATTTAAATACAGTGTTAATAAAAGAAATGTTTCTAATATATACACACAGAATTACTGCTTCTAGAACTTTAGGGTCTTTGAGGGAAGCAAACAGATGACAAGGCAAATCTTTTTTGCTGGAAGATATCCTAAAAGCTTCATTTCTTCCCCTGCCCCCAAATGGCAAGGTTATTGTGAAGCACCCAAGCTCTGGCTGTCTGAGCTGTGGGGCAGGAAGCCCCATCTCCCCTTTCTGACACGTTATTCACATGGAAAAGTGAGTATTTTGCTTCTTTTGCTGACTACAGTGCTCCATTTAAACCTCACAGGAGGACTTGATGTACAGGAGTCTCACTGCATTTTAATGTAAAAATAACAGGAGAGGAACAGTGATTCTGCAAACTTGTCTAGCGCAGCATCTTATAATATATCTTTAAACATGGCTCTCCTGGCAACCTGGCTTTCTATCAGGGAAAAGGAAAACAAAAGCTGTTGATCTTGGGAACAAGACGTTTACTAACACTTTTCTAGTTCACCATTGCCCCCAGCCTTGCCACAAATGCAAGCACACGCCTTCACACATGCACTCACATGCATGGTCTACCTGCAAATAAATGGGCACTTCTTTTTAAGGTCAAGTCAGATGTGTAAAAAGTAGGAATACAGAAAACAGAACATTTTGATGTCTAGGACCTATTACAATGGCCTCTAGGAGTGTGTGACTTTGTGAGTGTAGCTGGGATGTAAGCCATCTTTCATTTCCCAGCTACCAAATTTGCAAGCATGAATTTGCATTTCAGTGCCATTTCAAGTTACATACATAGTTACATCCAATATTTTTGTTACATTTTATACATTTATTCACTTATATATGTGACAGTCTGAAAGGAAATGTCTCTAAAGGGAGTGGTACTATTAGGAGGTATGGCTTGTTGGAGGAGATATGGCCTTGTTTAAGCAAGTGTGTCATTGTAGGGGTGGGCTTTGAGGTTTCCTATGCTCAAGCTGTGCCAAGTGTGGCACAGAATTGCTTTTGCTGCCTGGATGAAGATAATATATTAAGTATGAGTTGAATTGAAAGTGTGTTCCAATTACTATTCAAGTACCAGATGTGTAGAGAGGAATTCAACCCTTTATGATCTCAAGTGTGTCCTCATTTTTTCCTCTAGATAATAGAGTGAGGAGATATGGCTTGCTAATTGCAACAGAACAAAGTCTGCTGGAACAGAAATAACAGAAGGGAGTCCTTAGCCTAGAAGAGAATTTGCATCTGGCACAGTCTAAAGATGATCAGAAGTGATTAGAATTTCTTCAGAGAACACAATTCCAACTCCAGTTTTAACTGTGAGCATTGCATCAGCCAACTAAAGGGTTAACATAAGCAAAGAGTTTTAAAGCCTCCCCAATCTATGTAATATCAAGGAATCGAGAATAGTCTGAAAGAGATTGCAAGAGACTCGATTTTACCAAAAGGTGTCTGTACAGGAAGGAAGAGAATGATCTTTACTAAGGCTGTAGGAGGTGAAGGCCACCTCAAAGGACCTTCCTATGACACTCTGAACAGCATGATTCATATATCCTATAACTGCATGCCACACAATGGCTTGAACAATGTATGACATGCATGACTACGTTGTCATTTTCAGTAAAATATTCTCTTTAGAGGAGGAATTTAACAGTGACATTTAACCACCAACTTCTGAAAACAAACCTCCAGAATTGTGTTGGTGGACTACCATGGTTGACAATGTATCCACCAGGGGACACATTTTCAACTGATAGCACTTAACTCAGGCTCGGGAAGAGAAGAGCTCAGCCGGCTTTCGTGAGCCACTCACTACAAGGTGGCTCCAGCCAACCCCTGAATTGGAAGGAGTCAACGGGAAGAACAAAAATTCACCCTGGGGCTCATCTAATCAGGGCAAAAGAGTAAAAATAGGCCCAAGCTCCACTAGTCTATGGATGATTCAGCTGCCCTGAGTGATCCAAAGATGAGAACAGGAAGATAGCATCTATGCTTCCACCTGGACTCTTGGGCTTCATGCCCTTCTAGGGAAGAGGGAAGTGGTGGAATACATCCCTTAAACAGAGGCTGTAGTAGTCAGATAGGCACAACATCTCTTTGGCATATTCATGTCAGTGTGGTGAATCCTGGGAGCTAAGAAAGGGCTGCGCATCTAAGGTGAGGTATGGGCAGATGAAGGTCTTTCTCTTGGTGCTAATGAGAAATGTAAGTGAACAGGATGGACTAGAAACATTCACCACTGCCCCTCCCCCACACCCCATCCAGTTTAGTCCCTTCTCTAGCAAGGCTGCATGTCCTAAAAGCTCCAGAACACTTTTCCAAACAGTTGCACCAACTGAGTACCAAGTATTAAATGATCCTACGGGGATCATTTCCCATTCAAGCCACAAAACTGAGAATGTAAGGGGAAATCAACTGTAAAGCATTAAATCAAGAAAACACAGTACTCCTGTTTCTTTGTCTGTCTGTCCATCGTCCCCCCCCCCCAGGCCATTTGTTCATTTTTGTGCTATTCTGGTTTGTTTGTTACTATTTTATGTTATTATGATGATGACTTTTAAAATACCTATTTGTATTCTAATGAAAGAGAGAATGGATTTGGATTTGGGTGGGTGGGGAGGTGGGGAGGATCTTGGAGGAACCGAGGAAGGGGAACCTGTAATCAAAATATATTGTGTGGAAAAATCTATTTCCAACAACAACAACAACAACAAACAACAAAAGATAACTCAGTAATTAGAATTACAGAACATGCCTTCTTGCTGATGAGCATTTCCCCAGGACACTGGGCCATTCCTTCACTTCTACTTCCTTCAGCATCTCAGAGGATCACACATTCATGTCAAGTCCCACGATGCGTCAGACGTTGGAGGGTTCGAATTGGAGTTAGTCTAGGCTGACAGCAGAGCCTAGACCAACAGCTGCAGTAAAGGATCACACAGCGGTCCCTGCTGTTTAGCCGACTTACAGTCCTACTGGTGGGGGAGGCGCTCAGCTCTGCTCCGGGAACAACGCCCAGGAGGATTCCCCCTACCCCTAACATTTTGATAAGATATTTCTCTTAAATTATCTGGTGCATGTGGCAGTATCCTTGGGTATGTATTATTGGCAAGGGGCTGGGGAAAGACAAGCTCTTTGCCCTTTGTAGAACTCAGTGTCTAGAAGTGTATGGGAGGGGAGAAAACGACGACAAGATAACAGATGGTGTGTTCCATGTAGATGAATGCGGGGGGAAAATAAAGCAGAGAAGAGGCATTGGGGAGAAGCTGCAATTTTTACTGTGGTGGACAGGGAAACTCCACACATACTAAAAGATATCAGTCCAGTCTCTTGAGTCATAACAAAGCGTGAGCAGGAACCCATGTGAAAGCTGAGTGCCTTGTTAAGTTCCCTGAGGAACTTATTCTCATTTAAGGACACTCCAGGGCCTGATTTTATATCCTAATTTTGGCCTGTGAGTCTAGTTTATTTTGCATCACGATTAGTTAATGGCTAAACCTTCTTTTCTCAGTGTTCCAGAATGAATACCTATCACCATGCTGACATGGGCAACCAGATGTGTGCAACTATCCCTGCGACTTTTTCATTTTTACTGTTTTTTTTTTTGTGACTCTAAGAGGGAAATATTCAGAATATGGTAAAATTTTAACGTCTATAATGTCTCACCCATTGTGTGTCCTTTCATTGCTTAAAAAAATGGCACACAGGCAATTTTAGTTTCCCTACAAATAATTTTTCCCCAGAGCATGGTTGTTTCCTGGCTGAGAGTTGGCTGAAGCCAAATCTTGATTTGTTAGCTTGAGTCTGCTTGGGTATCCTGGGACCCGGCTGGGAAGGTGCTCATGGGAGTCCAGGTTGTGGGGCATCAGGGGTAGAAGTAGGTTATAATGAGGTCCCTCTGGTCTTTTGAAAAATAACCTTCTTTGGATAAGATTCAAGGCAGACTTACAGTCATGGAATTTGGCAAAAGTCATTCTACCTAGCATACAGGAGAAGACAAAATAAAAACCAAGTTTAATAATGCAATCCCATATGAGATGCTGGAGCCAAAGTCCTCAGGGTGATATCTTGCAGAGAATCATTTTGGAAACTGGATAACTCATACCTTATTCATTTAGTACACACAGAAATGTGTGTATTGGGGGTATGTCTCTCTCTCTTTCTTTCTTTCTCTCTCTCTCTCTCTCTCTCTCTCTCTCTCTCTCTCTGTGAGTGTGTGTGTGTGTGTGTGTGTGTGTGTGTGTGTGTGTGTGTGTGTGCCTGTTGTAGCCAGAGGTGATGTCTGGTGTCTACCTCAATCATTCTCCATCTTAATTTGAGATTGGGCTTAATTTTAGATTGGATCCTTCACTAAACTTGGAGCTCTCTAATTTGGTTAGACTATGTGGCCAGTAAGCTTTATTTGTCTACCTGTCTCTGTCTTCTCTCATTGTTGGGGTGACAGATGCATATTACAACATCCAGTATTTGTATGGGTTCTAGGACTCTAAACATAATTCCTCATGTTTTTAAGCAAACACTTTACCAGCAGAACCATCTCCCTTTCCTCTACATAAATAATACAAGCAATAAAGATGTCAACAACACCTGAATTACACATGGGACAATATGATGATCAGGCTTTCTCCCAGGAGGTATTTTCTTGACTAAGGGGTCTGTTGACTGGCTAGCAGATTTCCTCAGCAAATAATCAACTAGCAAATGACTCAGGCTGCACAGCCACCATGATCTCAATTGCACAGATACTCAGTATTCAGTAATTCATGTGCAGCTGTAGACAATGTACAAATAAATTACCATACTGCAATCTAGTAATTCTTAAGGAATTCTAAACTCCGGGTTTTGTAACTTTTTCACATTATTAAAACATGATACCATTAAAATTTGTATTTCAGTTAGTTAACTGTGTGAGATAGCCTGAGTTTATGGGTCATAAACCCATAAACTGCAAATGATGGCTTGTCAACCCTTGAGCTAGATGGGTCAAGCAGCATTTTGGTGGATTTCATGAAGTTGTTTAGTGGATGCTGTAGCATACCATAGCATCTGTGTATTTAATGGAGAGATTCCCACATTTCTCTTGGGAAGTCAGGCCGGTTATCAACTTTTTCCATTCGGCTTCTTTGTAAAATAAGTAGGCTGAGAGGCTGGGGATGTAGCTTAGTTGGTAGCATGCTTGACTAGAATGCAAGAAGTGCCAGGTTCAGTTCCCAACATGACATATATTGGGCATGGTGGTTCATGACTGTAATCCAAGAATTTGGGAGATCAAGATAGGCAAACCAACAGTTCCATATCATTTTGCTATAGGACAAGTTCAAGGGCAACATGAACCCTTGCTGAAAATAAAAATGAGTAGGGTGATAACTTGCCTGGGGTGGGCAGCATGGGAATGAAATTAAGGGATGTTGATAAAGAAAGCTAGAACAGTGCTAGTCCATAATAATCACTTAACTCATTGTATTTATTATTAGCATAGTACTTGCTAATGTTTCATTTTCATTAGAAAAAAAATTTGCTCTTGAAAATTAACCTCCTCAGGGCAAGCATAGAGCTAAGGATACCAAGGATGCCAAAAACCGTGCCTTGTCTTGCTGATACGGGTTTCTTCTTGTTGTAGCAATGCCTTAAGCTACAGAGAAAATTTATCCCTGTTGTGAATTCCTGTACTTCTGTGGCTTGTCTCAGGAACTGGCAGTACAAGCTGGCCTTCCCTTCTGTGGTTGTTTTAACTTGTCATTTTTGGTTGAGGTCCAACATGCCTATGAAGATTTCTTGATGTGTCAATTTGTTGGGCAGTCAGCTCTTCAGTAAGGGGTCTTCTGAATTCTTTCCTACCAACCATGAAGACCAGTGAGCATTTGATTACTGCTGGTCATCCAAAAAGTACAAAGGGCCACTGAAGGACCATTTCTTTTATGACACTCTACTTTCTGTTTTCCTATGTTGTTTGTCTACATGCACTGGCTCAGGGTTGACATATGTTCAAATATGTAGGAATCCTTCATCCTGGAGATCTCTATCCTGTTTCATCAGCAGAAAATTATTGAACCTGCAACTCAATATCATAGCAGGTGACAAGAAAAGCTGCAGAAAAGAGAACTTGTATAGAAGCCCAGAGGCAGAGCAAGGAGTAAACGGTCCAAAGACCTCAGAGACATGGGAACATCAACGTGAATCACTTTTATTATCCACTTTGTGGGGGGCAGGGGCCTTAAACTCTTATAAGAGCTATGGTTTTTATACACATACATGTAATTTACATACATGTAAATGTTTATTATATATACTACTAACAGAATATAAAAGTTAAATATTAAAAATTAAGTGAGTTCGAGGCCAGCCTTGTCTCCAGAGTGAGTGCCAGGATAGGCTCCAAAGCTACACAGAGAAACCCTGTCTTGAAAAAGCAAAAAAAAAAAATTAACTATCATGTGTGTGTTTAAATATACATATTTATATATTTATACTGATGCACACATACTAGAATATAGAGAGAGCAACCAGTGAAGCCAATATTCAGGGTTCAGATCATTGACACAGAGAAAAGACTGTCAGGCATAATGAGTGACAAAGTAGAATGTGGGCTCGTAGCTGAGTGATAGAGTGCTTGATTAACATGCATGGGGCCATTGGTCTGAGTTCCAGCTGAAATCACCAGGAAGTTAGCCCAGGACTGGGCAATGGAGAAATGTTCTGCTAGAGAAAATAATTTTTGAAAATAGCAAGAATTATAAACCCTTGTGTATTGTTGAAGAGAGTATAATAAAATGCATAGTGCTTATGGATAAAAATATGATGGTGTCTAAAAACAACTAAACTTAGCATCTCTATGTGATGCAGTAGTTCTCCCCCTCGAATATAAAAGAATGAACTGGTAGCAGGGAGCCAGCTGTCTATTTCACAGTCATACTCATAGCAGCATCTTTAGGCTAATGAGAAAGTGGAAGCAACCCAGTCATTCGCCACTGAGTGGATGGATAGTCACAGTGTAGTCTATGTATACAATGGAATATTAGTCAGCCCTAAAGGGGATAACAGATGAACCTCAGAGACATTATGCAGTGCAAAAGTAGACAAGGGAAAATTACAGAAAAATATGGTATTACTCCATTTATAAGAAGTTTCTAGAACAGTGAAAATCATAAAGTGGCCAATGGGGGCACCAAGGACTGGACTAGTAGACAATAATGGAGAGTTCCTGTGTAGTGAGTAGAGCTTTTTAGTTTGGGAAGAGAAAATATATATAGGGGATACTGAGACTTATATAACCTGGTGTGTGATTTGGAAGAAAATGGTCCCCAAAGGGAGTGGCACTATTAGGAGGTGTGACCTTGTTGGAGGAAGTGTGTCACTGTGGGAGTGGGCTTTGAGGTCTCTTTTGCTCAAAATACCCTCAGCATGACAGTCAGTTGACTTCCTTTTGCTTGCAGGATGTTGGACTCTCAGCTACCTCTCCACTCTGTCTTCACCTTTACCATTAGATATATCTTGGTTTGGTTTAGTGTCTCTGCAAGGTGTGGTTTAAATATTTTATTTACTCTCGTCTCTGACCAGACAACAAAGGAGCACCAGGGAAAATTGCATGTACTATGCAACAGTCAATCTTGTTGCCAGTATTATGCAACAGTCAATCTTGATAAGTATGCTCTATTGGGCAGAAGTGTAATGCCAAGCTGGCTCTAAAGTAATACTGAATCCTAGTGTCTAGATAGAGGTTCTGGTCTGTTGTAGAACCAAACAGTACACTAAAGTATTGATTAAGGACTTGTCAAGAAGAAAGGGGCTTTCCTAACATGAACATATTCCTAGTGGCTTCGTTTCTTCCTCATTTCCTTCAGCTGCACACTCCCCCATAACAGTCACCTGTCATTTGTCTTTAAGAGCATGCTTTGCCTTAGAGATGGTGGGATGTATCTGATGAAGAGGTGGTAGTTCCTTATTTGTGGTGGAGTGATACGGTCTTGATGTTCATAATGCCTTCACTCCTACCTATTGACTGACCAGGGAGGTTCATGGAAAATAGAACCTTAATACCAGCTCTCAATGCAAGTGTAGGCTACTAGGCTTTGAGCTCAGGTGTTCTTGGTTTTCATCCTTCCATATATCCATCCATCCATCCAGGCATCTGTCCATCCATCCATCCATCCATCCATCCATCCATCCATCCATCCATGTATTCATTAATTGATTCATGGTTCCCCCTTATGTTTATTTCTCCTTTCCTGTCTTTTAAAAGAAAGACCCAGTTAAACAAGGAATAAAGAAGAGTAAAAGAAAGAATGATGAAGAAAGGAGTCGGCTGAAAACACATGCCAGACTGCTTTATTCTATTTTTTTTCTCTATAGCACTCTGGGAAATTTGAAGGGGAAAAAAAAGATTTAAGAAGTGATATTTTTGAACTTCAGCCAAAAGCAAGCCATCAAAATGGGACACTGTCTCTTTAAGTACAAGCTTATACCAGCTAAAGGAAATTAATTAAGTATCCAAGGCTGGTGTGGCGCCATGGGAAGAATACACAATCTAGGTCTCACATGCCAAATCCGAAATGAAAATGAAGGTGATCCGTCATATTTGGCTGTTTCTTTAAGACAGAATATATATTTTCCAAAGTTGACTATGAAATTACCCAAATTAAAGAAACTGGAAAAGTAAACAGTGGTAAAAAATGTGTCTACTTTTTTTGTGGGTAAATTAGCTAAAAAATGTACACCTTTTATTATCTTCACAACAAAGAGAAAGGAACAAAAATAAACAAAACCGAGGGTTGCTAAACTCCTTAATGCCACCATCTAGGAAAATTAATTTATGACCCTTGCAGATATCTGGTACAGTTTCCAAAATCTTAAATTTAAGGTGGGTCAGGCTCCATCTAGGCCCTGGGGAAGAGACATCAATGTGTGGTTCCATAGCTGGGGTTTGGGGAAGGTCTCCCCTTTCTGATGTGTGAGTGTCCAAGCTTCATTTACTCTGCATGCTTGCCAGCAGCCAGATGGGTTTACTCCTGGACCACCAACTCCCATTCTTCAGACCACTCAGCTTGGGCCCCACCATCTGGCAGGGAAAGAGCCTTGCTATGTGGCCTTGAGTTCATGATGCTCTCTGGCAAAGGCTTTGGAAGGCAAAGAAGGCAATTAGGTGGAGAAACTTCCATAAAAAGTTCAACCTAATGCCCTAACACATATAGAAGATACCTTGGTTTCCATTCTTCTTTCAAAAACTCATCAAAAGGCGAGGTTCTTTTCTCCATCTTTCTTCTTCAGTGTATGGGAGAACATCAGAAGTAAAGCTCCAGGAACACTGTTTCTTTTAAGACACTTTAGCTGGAAGTGGATGCCAGGAGCTTCGCCCCATCCGTGGAGATCGTTGTAGCAGTAGGAGTATGAGCTCTTTGATGGGCTTCTTAAGTCCTGATTTGAGGCAGACAGGTCTAGTTTTGCCTATATGTCTGGTTGATATTTAATGAAGCCGATTATAATACAGGAACAAGTGCACCTATCTTGTTTGATGTGCTTGTTCCCTAAGGCCACCCTACTTAATTATCAAGTGGCTTAGGGCAACATGAACATCTTCACCCACATTCTAGAATTTAGAAGTTAAAAATCAAGGTCTTGGCACAGCTGGACCATCTCCTCACTGAAGATTCAAGTGAGAACATTTCCCCACTCTTTTCTCTTCATTTTTGGTGTTGCAACAAACCTCTCTATTTCTCGGCTTATAGAAGCATCGGCACTCCTTTCCTTGCTCTTTTTGTCACAGCATGCTCCCTCTGGAGACTCAAATTCAACCCCAGGATCCCACACAGTGGAAGGAAAGAAATGACTCCCAAAACTTGTTCTCTGACATCAACATATATCCATGGAATACATGAGTAAATAAAAATTGTAAAATAAAAAAAATAAAAAGGAGTTTTGAAAGTAGTATTTTGTCCTGCCTTGGTGATATCTGAGAAACTTACTAATTTCTGTGAAAAGATGATCTAAGACAAACACTCATTTAAAAATCTCTCTAGTGATTAAAAAACTGAATTACCTCTCCTTCATCTATGGTAGATCTGATCCCCAGAGTGTTAAGGTTCATAGAAGTGTGGTACATTGTGAGACTTGCCTTTCTCCTCATTTCTGACCTTTAACTTGAATAGAGCTGGGTTGCTGTCATGTGGACTTGGGAAAAAGGGCCATATAATACATTGATGCTATGGTGTGTGGATGTGTATAATAGAGCATGCATTACACTAATACTCTGGTGTGTGAATGTGTATCACAGGCCATGCAATACACTGAAACTCTGGTGTGTGAATGTGTATAACAGGCCATGCAATACACTGACACTCTGGTGTGTGAATTTGTATAACAGGCCATGTAATACACTGACACTCTGGTGTGTGACTGGTATATAACAAAGGATGCTGAGGGCAAGAGAGGCTGAGTGAGTGGTCCAAGGTCAACTGGCCTGCATCACAATGGCTGATCTGGTGCTAGAAGACCTGGGTGTGTCCAGATGACTATCCACTTAAGCGTGTGTCTTTCTGTTCACTTGAGTAGCTGATCCACACTGTAATTTAGACAAGGATCTGTCTTCATTATCAGCCACTGATCAGAAATGTGAGCCGCCATTAGGCCATCTCACCAACACACTCCCTTCCCTCTAACCTCTCCATTTAGCTCCCTGTTGATTTCTTCTTCTTTTTTCCCCTCTCTGAGTTCCAGTGTTTTCTGTTCTCTGTGACTTCAGAGACCTTACAAGGAACATGATAGTTTTACCTAACTCTTCCTTAAACAGACTTAGTTTGTACCATTTCTATGGTGGTGATAATGTGGTGAAACTTGGGTAAAATACAAAGCATTATTCAAAGACTCAATGAGATAAGATCATTAGTATTGTTGCTGTGTATGTGTGTGTATGCACATGTGTGTGAAAGCACATTTGTCTGTGATATGTGTGTACCTGTGTGGGTGTGCATACCCATTGATGTGCAAAGGCCAAAGAGGACACTGTATATCCTGAGTTTTCACTTTCTAACTTACCCCATTGATTCAGACTCTTTCACTAAACTAGACCCCGGTGTTTCTCCTGTCTCTGTCATCCAACACCCTGGGGTTACAGGCACATACACAACCATGTCCTGTTTTGACATGGTGCTGGCAATCTGAAATCGAACATTCATGTTTGCACCAAAGTGCCTCTTAAACACTGAACCATCTCAGTAGCCCTAGAACTTATAATTGTATATAATTTATCTATCTGAACTCAGATAAATCCCTGGAACATTAATAGCACTTACACCATCACATAGCATGCTGATTAAGCAGTAAAATGCTTGCTAAAACAAATTAAAGTAGCACACCCCCTGCCCCATTCCCTAACTGCTAATCACTTAATGCAATATTAGCACAGATGTGAGAACCACAGTCAGTCAGTACACTTTCCAACAGAAAACTGCCAGAGCAGTGGTTCTCAGACCAAGGTGAACATGAGGCTCTTTTCAGGCTTCTGCAAACATCCAGCATTCTGGGCATCTTCTCTGGAATATTGGTGAATACATTAGTGTGGTCTACAGCTCTGGAGCCAGGCTGCCTGTGCCAGCTCTGGAACTCCTCTCACTACTAGGTGACTATAAAAAGTTCACTCCCCTGCTTCTCTTCTCCCAGTTTCTCTGAATTTACAGTTTTTCTTTGTACTGAGAATTCTAACATTACTAATTGCCCAGCATGGAGGAAAGGCTCAACAATTGCTTGTGCTTGTATAGTCAGGCAGAAGCTTCTGAGGCAGACCAGAACAAACTCTCTGACAGAGTGACTGACTTTGCTGAGAAAAAATGGACTCAAATATGGTCAGATCACAATATGGAATTTTACATAGAAATAGTTCATTTCACACTATAACTGCTTAATTCCCCAACTTTTGTGAGAGGCAAAGCAAACCTCTCTGTGTAAAATTAAGGAAACAATTGGCACTTTTATATTTAAGGCAATTAAGGAATATCTGTTGTGGTAGTTTGAATGTAATTGGTTCCCATAATCTCATAGGGAGTGGCACTATTAGGTGGTGGGGCTTTGTTTGAGTGGGTGTGGCCTTGTTGGAGGAAGTGAGTCACTGCAGGGGCAGGCTTTGTAATTTCCTATGCTCAGGATACTGCCGTGAGTCAGTCAGCTTCCTGTTGCCTACAAGATATATGACTAGCAGCTACATTGCCTGTACACTGCCATGCTCCCTGCCATGATGATAATGGACTGAACTTCTGAAACTGTAAGCTGCCACTCCAATTCGATGTCTTCTTTGTAAGAGTTGTGTGGTCATAGTGTCTTTTCACAGCAATAAAAACCTAACCAAGACAGAAGTTGGGGCCAGGATTGGAGTATTGCTGTGATTGGTCTGACATCATGTCTTTGTTTGGAGGAATTTGGACTAAGTTAGCTATGATTTGATATATATATATATATATATATATATATATATATATATTTTGTAAAAGTGATCTTGTCATTAAGGTACAGCTTGTGAAAAATTTTCATTCCCCATTCTCATTTTTCCCAGAGTGAAATATTTCCTTATTTTTGCTTGTATAAGACATAATGCTGTGTCTATTAATAATACTGTGTCTATTAAGAGTCCTTGTTCACACTGGATCTAGAGCTCCCTCCTGCAGTCTCAGTGCTCCAGAGGCAAAAGTAAGAGGTTCACTGTGAGTTAGAAGTCAATGTGGTCTACATAGTAAGCTCTGGCATAGCAAGGGATACATAGTGAAACCACATTTTAAAACATACACACAAATGAAAGATCTATTCATATGTATTTTGCATTTAATTACACAGAAATGTGCCTCTCAACCAATTCAGCCTATTACCATTCCTCTTGATATCCCACAGAATGGCAGCTGTTGAGAGACACTGGATTGTGGAAAGGACTGTTCAAGCCTTTAAACCAGCCGATGTACTTTCGGGATATCATAGCTTTAGAATGGAAGGTAGACAATGTATAGCACTGGGGTGGGGGAGGTTATGATTTTGTTTCCACAAGAAACAAAATCTATGGTTTCCTTCAAAGTTAACTGAGATCAGATTTGGCCAGGGAAACCTCCTGAGGATGTTGGCTAAAGATATAAGAAAGAGCCAAGAAAAGACAGGTGATGTATATGCTGATCCCCCAGCATGGGAAAAGCTCTGAGACTGGTTGTGGCCTGATATATCTTGTTGGCTATAGAGTCCTCATGACTTATTATTACATACATCCTTTCATATGGCATGGGTAGAGATTTCTATTACATTTTGGTTTATGGGGTCCAAATGGACTTATAAAGCTGACAGATACCTTTTACCTGATCAAACATCAAAAAGTCATCTTTACCTGATTTGTGCACACCACAATCCTATACTTGTGTTAACACAGATGTGTATGTTATCTTTAAATGTTTGTGTGCTTTCAGAACAAAAGGACCAGACACTAACAGAGACAAGTAACCCAAATGAGACAGCCTATCAGAATGCCTCTGTTGAAGGTCCCTAAAAATTCTACATCCAAAACAACTTCAAAGCTTCTAGTTGAGTAGGTTCAAATTCATGAACTACTTGAGCCAGGATTCAGATAAATCTCTATACTTTCTCATTACACAGATACTAGACAACACATGATACCACTAGCTCTCCCAAGATTTGACCATTATCCCAATTTTCTCAGCATCCCTTGAAGATGCCATTGCCCTAAACACAATAGGATACAGTCTAGATAATACACTTGCACATTCCCAAGAGATGAGGTGTGTGGTTTTTGATAATTTAGTGGGTTATAGATGTTTGTCATCATTTAGTGGGGTTGCTTGTAAGTTGTCACTGGTCATGGTCAGGGAAGAAACTAAACAGAGGAGATTAGATTTATGGATCTTGTTTTGAAAATAAAAAGGGTGATAAAGGAGCGTTGGGATAAAAGGGTTGATTATTAAATCAACTAAACTAAAAAAACAACTACTAGCCATAAATATTTTACATTGGTATGGATTTTTGTTATTTATAGCATAAATAACATGAATTTGACACAAATTCATGTTATTTATGTTATACTGTATATATGTTTCTATTCTTGTTTAATATATTTTTGTATGTTGATAAAAATTTAAGGTTATTTTTGTTCTAACATACTGTATATATGTTTCCACTCTTGCTTAAGGTATTGTGCCTATGCAGCTCATTTTAAAATGTAATTTAAAGTTCTAGTCTTTAAAGGCTACTATTACAAATTGTTTAAGACAGTTAAGAAAGGTAGGTTAATAGTTATCTATAACAATCAAATCTGTGACCATGTTGGGTATGTTGTTGGTCTTCAAATACTTCAAAGACCTGCAGAATATGGCATTTAAGATGTTCAATAATATAAGGCTTTTCATGACAGTGAGACACTGTGCTCTTGGCAGCACCAATCTACTTCATAAAAGGATGATGGGCATCAAAGAAAAATCTGACTACACCATGGCCATTGTAAATAGGACAGCCAATCCAGGGTCAGGCAGAGGCTCTTTGTATTTGTGGTAAGGCCAATCAAAGCCTAGAATTCTTATTGTTCCAAGTATGGGGCATAATTTTCACTTTAACCCTGTCTGCCCAAAGTACTGCTCAAACCTGCTGATACATGACTTATCCCAACTGGGGTAAAACTTGATACACAGTTTAGGAGAGTATTTAAGTTGAAGACTACCACTGTCTGTAGTAGGTTTTTGTCACACTGAAATAGCAGTGGTGGTGGTGGTAATGGTAGTGTACATGTGTGGCAGAGACAGAATCATTGTTTAAGCACTACAAATTTTCACTGCTTTCACAAAGATTTTTAGTAAATGTTCTTTGTTTTTTAAATCTTACATTTGAAAGAAAATTCCACTAGTTAGTAATGGTTATTCTTCTGGCAAGAGTCATGAATTAGAGAAGAGGACTCATGGAAAAAGAAATTCATTGAGAAATGCTTAAAAGTCTTTAGCAAAGGGTCACCATATTAAGTCAAATCTATCCCTTCTCTTCTTTTGAGCAAGATAAATGAAAACAAACTTTAATGCTGCACTCATCACTGATAAGGTACGTGGTTTACAGGACTACATCCATGGATTATGAATACGTTAGTGCTGTGTAACATAATGGATGCAGAGATGAGGGACAGGGCCTTAATCTCAGGTACCTAAATTCATTCGACAGTGTATAAAACCCAGTGGTGAGGGAGCAGGGAGAAGCAAGACCCAGAGTAGTTTCTTAAATATTATTGGGAATTAAAAGCTGAAACGAAGTGGATGAGTCTACAAGAAAATTGGAAATCAGAGGAAGGAAGGATTTCAGTGGGTTGTAGGGAAAGACAATGTTTTACATGCAGAAAGTATCCTAAAGTGGTGTTGTGAGGATGGCTCAGTTGTTAATGTCAGTGTCATACAAGCTTGAGGACTTGAGTTTGGACCCCACAGTGCCAGGCATCTTAACCCCAGCAGGAATAGGGGTGGAGTCAAGAGGATCCTTAGCGTTCAGTGGACAGTCAGCCTAGTCTAATTGATGAGATCTAGGTTCAGCAAGATGCTGTCTCCAAAATAAGATGAAGAGTGATCAGCAAAGATACTGGAATCAACCTCTGGCCTCACCATGCATATGCATACATATTCACATACACCCACATCCACACACACGCATACACAGACAGAATTGGACACATACCACACATGTATATGCATATACATATGCAAAAAAGCTAATCAATAAACAAAAATAGGACCTGTTCCAAAGACTGATTTTTGAGATGTCATGATAGAGGAAGACTGATTTATCTGATTCTGTGGCATTGAAGGTCAAGAGATGTAATGTGACTGATTTTCCAATAGGAATTGTTTAGGTGAGCGATGGGTAGGCAGAGTTTTGTTAGATGTTGGGGGCATGAGTAGAAAGTAACTTGGTGTAGATAAAACCTGTGAGCAAGAGGTGACTGACTAAAAACTCAATCCTTTTTTTAATATAAGGGAGGAATATTAGCTGCCTTTATCCTTGCAGTGACAACATTCCTGACTAAGCAACTTCAGAGTGTAGGGGTTTACTTTGGCTCACAGCTTAATGGTACAGTCCATTATGGTGTGCAAGTGATGAAGACAGGGACACATAGTGGCTAGTGACATTGACCTTGGTGTCAAAAAGCAGAGGGGGAAGAAGACAGAGAGGCTGGTATTTTTTTTTATCATAGGTCATTTTTCATTAACTTAATTTTTACATTCAAATCCCAGTTCCCCCTCCCTCCTCTCCTCCTATTTTCCCCACTCCCTGCTACCTCCCATCTTCCTCTGAGAGAGTAAGGTCTCCCCTAGGAAGTCTACTAAGTCTGTCCCATCATCTCATTGAGGCAAGACCAAGGAACCTCTCCACCCACACACACCTGTGTCTAGCCTGGGCAAGATATCTCTCCATATAGAATGTGCTCCACTAAGTCAGTTTGTGCATTAGTGTTAGATCTTGGTCCCACTGCCAGTAGCCTCATATATTGTCCCAGTCACACCATTGTCACCTATATTAAGTGCACATAGTTTGGTCTTATGCGGGTTCCCCATTTGTCAGACCTGAGTCAGAGATCTCTCACTAGCATGGGTCAGCTGTTTCTGTGGGTTTCCCCATGATGGTCTTGACTCCTTTGTTCACATTATCACTCCTCCCTCACTTAGATTGTACTCCAGGAGCTTTGGAGAGGCTGGTATTTAACTCAGCTTTTGCTTTTTTCTTCGTGTTCAATCCATGATATGGTACAGGTGTTGCCCATGTTTAGTGTCAGTCTTCACACCTCAGGTAACCTGATCTAAAATCTCCTTCCAGACATGGCCACAGTCTAGCCTCTTAGGTTATTGTAGATCTTGTCAAGTTGAAAATCAATATTAGCAATCATGGGAGGTAAATTTAGACAGCAAGAAGCCACCAAAACAACAAGGTCCTAGGTCTTACTAGAGAGGAAGCTCTTCTAAAATAAGAGAAGGCATTAAATCTCCATTTGCTGCATAGAGGTGAGGACACAGCAAAGGGATTGGAAGCAGGGAGAAAGTGTGCCCTTGGCTCTTAGTGCCCGTGGGATTGTATATAGCAAGTCATTTTGTCCCTGGACTCCACCTTCCCTGTCCTCAGTAAGAGGGCATTTGATCCTCCCTGAGAGGTTCCCATGACAAGTTAAAAGGGCAAAGCCCAATAAAATGAAGCACTTCCATCACAAGGGGCACGATGCATGCTTAATAAACCTTCCCTCCCTCTGTTTCTTTGCTCAGTTTGGCTTACCTTATTTACTTTAGTGTACACGAAGGTCTTTTCTATGGTTTGTTCCGTGTACTTCCAGCTCTTCAAGAACACCAGGTATTTAATTAATGTCACCCAGACCATACATCAACTGAACATCAAGTGAAACTCTGGAGACTTGGAATGTGGATGACACACAATCCTGACTCTTGTTTAGATATTAGTATTCAATCTTCCTGGCTAGAGAAGTAAAGTTATAAACGTGAAAGCAAAGGTAAGCACTGAGCTGACAGGATAGTATCCTCGGAATAGCAAGGACTGAGAGAGAAAGGCATATGAGTCCAGGTGAGAAATTTTAGGTGGGGGAGTATATGAGGAGTATTAATGAGCAGAACTAGTAGATAAATAGGAAAAGTAGGGTTAAGACAATGGCAGTAAGTTGGGCTTGGACACTTGGCATGATGGATCTTGTCATTCTCTAAGAATGACCTCCATGACCCAGGGGGGGAAAAAAAAAACCACATCACCAAACAAAGCAAAAGTCACATGCCATATGGATCTAGAGGATTTTTTTACGGGGAGACACATTTCAAGTCACCTGTCTATGTGATCTACACAAGAGAACATGAAATATGTGAAAAGGTTTGTTGGATTTTAGGTGACAACTCATGGAGATATTTCAGATCTAGGGCTGAGGTGATAGCTCGGGGTTTAGCTTCTTTTCTGTTGCTGTTGACAGAATAGCCAGACAAAGGTAACTTAAAGGGAGAAAGGATGTTTTCACTTGCAATTCTAGGTACAGTGCATCAACAAGGGGAAGTTAAGGCAGTCACTTGAACTAACTAGTCACATCTACACTCAAGAACAGGGGAAAATGAATGCCTGTATGCCTAATGCTTAACTTACTTTCTGCACTCTTATAAAGTCCAGGACTCTGAGCTCAGGGAATGATGCCATCCACAGAGGACTGGGTCTTGTCATATCTACTAAAATAATCAATACAGATCCTGCAATCATACCCACAGGCTAACCTGATCTAGCCAATATCTCACTGAAACATTCTACCCAGATAATTCAAGATTGTGTGAATGTGTTAATCAAAAGCAGAAATCATAAGTAAAGAACTCCCAGTGCAATAAGGGGGTGTGGGCCCAGTACTCCAGAATTCATAGAAAAGAAGCCTTGTGTGGTGGCACACACTTACAATGCTAACACTGGGGAAGTGGAGATAGTGAATCCCCTGAAGTTCACTGGCCAGCAAGCACAGCCTATTTGGCAAACAAAAATCCCAGGCTAATTCGAGGCCCTTTTTTATCCAAACCAAACCAAATCAAACTGAACCAAACATAAACCAAAACAGAAATTAGAGAGATGGCTCAGCCTGAAGAGTGTTTGCTGGTCTTAGAGAGGACTTGAGTTTACAGCTGAGCACCCAAGGTCACCTCTAAGTCTAGCTCCAGGAAATCTGACTCCCTCTTCTGGCTTCCATTGGCAATTGCACTCATGTGCACATAGCTCCACACAGACATGAATGCATCATGCATGAATTCATTTATTTTAAAATATGCACTCATGAATGCATTTATTTTAAAATAAATACCTTAAAAACCAAATCAAGGAAAGAAAAACAATAACCACAAACCAAGGTAGACAACTTCTGAGAAACAATAGCTGATGTTGTCCTTTGGCCCACACAACCACTCACACATGTGCACATACACCTATTTACACAAGTTAAACTTCACGGACAAGTACACACACACACACACACACACACACACACACACACACACACTTTCAGATCTAATTATCAACGTGCTTCATTTCACATCACTTTTTTTCTATGTCTATCATTATTCATGCAAAAGCTCCCTGCATTTTGACATGTGTCATTTTCAGAGAAAGTTGTAACAGGAAGCAAGCAGCCTGGCTTGCGTTCCCTCCAGATGACAAGAGCTCAGCAGTGGCTACTGCGGGCAAGCAGCAGGAAACCTGGATTCCTCTGGGTGGTTTTTCTTCCATCTGTGTTTTGACTGTCATCTTTTCAGCACATAACAAAAGGAATGGATTTTCTCTGGCTTGATGGACCCAGGACAGTTGAAAAGTAAACCATTAGAGGGTTTTGTGATGAGATTGAAGAAGACTGTTGATATAGTGAACACCACATGGTGTAAACCAAAGGCTTAATAGACAGAGACTGTCCCTCTACTGACCTCAACAGCGGACTTCCAGATGTGGCCCTAGCCAGCTCTGTGTATGGAACTATCTCAGCTTCCTAAAGATCATACTTAGAACTCTTCCTGGATGGTTCAAATGCACATACTGAACACACGCGTGTGTGAGCACACACACACACACACACACACACACACTCTTACACTTGGCACAGTGGGCTTCTCATAGTATCTCCTTGCTTTTCCTGCCTTAACTGTGGGTAAGTGCACACCTATATCTAGTTTATGGATACACAATAGATTTGAAAAGACAGTATTTTTCTTCCACCAGAGGAAGGGTAATTGACACATTAAATCATGAGAAAGTAATGAGGTTCCTTTTTTGTGGTTTCCAGGGAGAGCCAAGACTGAACACTTAAGTATATAGACATAAAGTAGCAAAGGGTGCAAGTGAATTTTCACACCCAAATGGGGGCACTTATTGGTAGATTCCTTGTGATTATTTTCCATTTTTGTCACAATATGCTGTGTCTCTTTTTCACTGTTTTTCATGGATGGACTGAAGGGGCGTGTGAAACACCACACAGAGAAAAACTGGAAAGTCCATTCCCATCTGTCAGTCAAGTTCAGTAAATGTCCTGGGACTCTTGTCATCATTGAAGAGCCGGATTAACTTTTACAGACAAAAATTTTCAGAGTTTTCTTCTCTCTTTCAATGACTCCAAGGTCACGCCAAAAGAATGCAGATAAACCTTGAAGATGACTAGCGATGTGAATATTTCTAAATGTTAGTAAGCAGGTATGGGGTGGTTAACATGTCTAATCATATGAGTGACATTTAAATATACGTTTTCTTAAAAAATAGTTCGAAATACCAGGAATCACATTGTTGTACCTGGCCTACATTGGCAAGGGTTTATTTGTACCTGGGATGAATAATAAAAGCCCTAAGCTGATTAATGGACACTATTTTCTTCCTTTTTCTTTTTCCTTATTTAAGTTGTAAACAGTACATCCTATGAGGAACTGGAGAAAGAAAGAACAGTCCAAAACAAATAATTGCCTTTTCTCTTCATTTATAACAAGGATCAGAGAACACTTCGTTTTTCCTTCTCACTTAAAAAAATCCCTCTTCATTCTGCAGAAAATTTTAATGGTAAAAAATAATTCCCCTGGTCCCACTACCATCGTTAATAAGGATAGAAAGCATTGGGTCTCTGGCCTCAGTCTCCTGATAGCTTCCTTGCGTTCACGAATGAGGAATGTTAACTGCATTGTGCTGTAATGAACCATGCCCAAACTACTGTTTTTTGGTCCACTGTTTATTTGATGTCTTTATTGTAATGAACCTCAGATGGTTGGTGTTTACACTAGGACTGTGCTGGGAGACCACGCTGGGAACCACTCTAATTAGCTGCAAGTGGAGCTCAGAATTAGAATGGAGGAAAGAACAAATTTTTAGTAACGACTTTAAATTGAAGCCCTCATTTATTTTCATTATGGCCAGACCAGAAGCAAGCTAATGTTTCCCAGCTCTTTCCAGGCAGGATCTGCACCACAGCTCAGTGGAGAAGGACTTTCAAAAGTCCTTCAGAGTCCAGGGCTCCTAAAAAGTACCGTAATGTTAAGGTAAGGTTAGAGGAAGACACTCCAGCTAGGACTGTCTGAGCAGAAGTGAGCTTTGAGGCAGCTCAGATCAACGCTGAGCTCTACTTGGCATGGACAATGGACAATCGTGGATTTGGAGCTCTGTGATGTAATGACACCCCTTTCAGCCTGGATATATTCTCAGAAATAAAATTGTTTGGTGCACATAATGGCACAGATGAATGGTGCTTGAATCCTCTGTACACAACACAAACCATAGCCTTAAGGAGCCAGTGTTTGCATGTCTTTTGGGTCTGTGGGCTTTTGTCTTGGAAACAGCTCATTGACTCATTTGAGAGTTCAAATCTCTAGTCATACTTGGTATTTTGTTACCTTGAACATATGTTGTGCTTGAGACGATGATGCTTTGGTGGTGATGATGCTTTGGTGGTTACCGTCTATGGGATGTGATTCTGCATCATCAAAGCTGCAGTTGTCTCCTGGGGATAAATAGAAGCCATGTACATCCACATGTTCTGGGGTACTTAGCGTCACACCAATCTACTTTGGGTGAGACTGGAATCACAGTTTTCAAGAAATGGTTTAAAATAGTATATAAAAACTAATTTCTCCAGAAAACAGTGCAGTGGTTGTAATCTGTATCAGAAGGCTAATTTCTGTTCTGGGGCAATAGCAACAATATGCCAACCATGTATGTGATGGAATATGGGTACAGAGGCTAAATAAAGAACTCTTTTAAAGCACTTATAAAAAGGCAAATAATCCAATTAAAAATGGGAGAGATGCCTGAATATTTCTGCACAGAAAATACACAAGTGTCCAACCAGCATACAAAAGTTCCCTTGTGTCATTCATCAAGCTAACAGAACCCTAAAGCACAATGAGATGCCCGTAGGCTTGCTCTCATCAAAAGTGGATCTAAGAAGTATGGATGAGGCTGCAGAGGATTGCAGCTCCCACATCTGCTAGGGGGATATACAATGGTACAGGCCTATCAGAAGGCAAACTGGCCAGTTTTCAATTCCACCCTTGGTATATGCCAGACAGAGATGAACACAAGTCCACACAGAAAACTGCACATGAATGTTTAGCAACATCAAACATCATGTCTGTCAAATGATAAGCTGACAAGCAAAAGGTAGCATATTTAAACATCAGAATATCAAACAGTGGTAAAAATAATGAGCATCAGCATAGCTGAATTCTTAAAATACTGTATTAAATGAAAGATTCTAACCAGAACACATGATATTTAATTTCTTCTTACAAAATGTCCAGAATAATCAAATTGATAGAGACAGAAAGATTGATAGTTGCTTAGGACTGGAGATGGAGATTTTAGAGTTTATGCTGCCAGCTAAAATGCTTGAGACATCTTTTTGGAGTTATCAGTGTGATCTAGATTGTAGGGATGGTTGCATATGACCTTTAGTATGCTAAGTGCATTAAATAATGCAATTCATATCAGTGAGTTACATGATATATTTTACTATTTTAAAAAATTATAATAAAGTAAACTGAGTTTACTTGCTGTAAAAGAAAAAATCTTTCTCTACTCTATAAAAGAGAGGGGCTTAATGGCAATTAAATTATGTTATATGAACATACATATTTGGAAATATATGTATATATATATTTCCATCCTTAGTGCTATGCTTTAACCAAAGTACGTGGACAAGCTTTGACCCTATTGGCTAGGTTTCATAGCATGGAAATGCTAGGGAAAGTGTCTTACCCAGCTATGAACACTATGGGCTACATGATTAGCATGGCAAGATATGGGTAAAATAATGGCATAAATGTTATTGGTGAAATCAACCACTGTCTGAATGAAGTGAGGCCCACCCCACAGTAGGAAACACATACTGTACTGTGAAGCTTGGGATCATGATTGTGGAACTCATAGGCTGCAGGAGAGCCTACTACTATTATTCTACTAAATAGACATAGCAGCAAAATGCTCTCCAAATTCTCATCTCTCTACTCATAGATTAGTGCAGCCAATTGGCCTGGGATTTTTGTTTGCCAAATAGGCTGTGCTTGCTGGCCAGTGAACTTCAGGGTATCTACTATCTCCACCTCCCCAGTGTTAGGATTGTAAGTGTGTGCCACCACACAAGGCTTCTTTTCTATGAATTCTGGAGTACTGGGCCCACAACCCATTATTGCACTGGGAGTTCTTTACTATTGTGGGAAATTACCAATATGGAGTCAGGTAGAAATATAAGGGTATTTAATAGGGAAAAGCCTTACTTACAGAGCGACCTAGCCAGCTGGCGTGGTAGAGGTCTGTACAGCAAGAAGCAAAGAGAAACCGAAAGCGCAAACGCAGTCACACTATGTCACTCTGACCACGCCCTCACAAGCGTGGTCAGGCACACCTGTAGCCAGCCCCTAAGAAGGCATGGCTACAGCTTCCCCTATACTTTACTTATGATTTCTGCTTTTGATTTCCACATTGACACAGTCTTGAATTACCTGGGTAGAATGTCTCAGTGAGATATTGGCTAGATCAGGTTAGCCTGTGGGTATGACTGCAGGATCTGTATTGATTATTTTAGTAGATATGACAAGACCCAGTCCTCTGTGGATGGCATCATTCCCTGAGCTCAGAGTCCTGGACTTTATAAGAGTGCAGAAAGTAAGTTAAGCATTAGGCATACAGGCATTCATTTTCCCCTGTTCTTGAGTGTAGATGTGACTAGTTAGTTCAAGTGACTGCCTTAACTTCCCCTTGTTGATGCACTGTACCTAGAATTGCAAATGAAAACATCCTTTCTCCCTTTAAGTTACCTTTGTCTGGCTATTCTGTCAACAGCAACAGAAAAGAAGCTAAACCCCGAGCTATCACTCAGCCCTAGATCTGAAATATCTCCATGAGTTGTCACCTAAAATCCAACAAACCTTTTCACATATTTCATGTTCTCTTGTGTAGATCACATAGACAGGTGACTTGAAATGTGTCTCCCCGTAAAAAAATCCTCTAGATCCATATGGCATGTGACTTTTGCTTTGTTTGGTGATGTGGTTATTTCCTGGGTCATGGAGGTCATTCTTAGAGAATGACAAGATCCATCCTGCCAAGTGCCCAAGCCCAACTTACTGCCATTGTCTTAGCATGACTTTCCCCATTTATCCACTAGTTCTGCTCATTAATCCTCCTCATAATAAGAATAAGTGTCAGTAGAGTCTCTAGCCAGGGATTACAGGCCACTTTTGAGGAAGCAGAAACCAGGAGGCAGGAACTGAAGCAAAGTTCATGTTCAACTACCTGTAACTCCAGATTCAGGGGGATCTGATGAGTCTGGCCTCTTTAGGTACCCACATGCATGCATTCATGTATGTATGTTCCCCTTGCAATCAAAAATTGGCCTGGGAATTGGCCTGAAATCTTTAAAAACAAATTCCAGGATGGAAGGGAACTATGCACTGGCAGAAACAGGTGTGTGGGTAACTGCTGGTACTCAGCAAGGGAAGCCACTTTAGGCGGCTTCTTATTTTTGTTCACAGTGGAAATTCAAGGGTTCTTTTTCCTTATATTGATCACTGCATGGTCCATGATGATATTTGAGATTCTGAAAGCTTCTGGCAAAAGGAAATATAGGTAAGATAGGACACAATTTTTTAAAAGGTGGCTTGTAATCATAGAATCAGCCAGGCCTTGATTAGATGGTTGACTGATGAAAGGGATGTAAGCTGGTGAAGTTATCCCCTTCAGCCACGTAAAATGGGAGGCAAGATGAGGGTAAACAAGGGATACTGCTCCTTTCATAGTGCTCCATGGGAGGGAGTTTCAAGAAACAGAAGATAGAGATGTTTATTTGGAGCAAAGGACTTTTAAGCCCTGAAGGAGATCAAGGGGGAAGAAAAGAAGGCCTTGAGATGCAAGGAATACTGTCAGGCTTAGAAGTCACAGAGAAGAAAGATGACCACATGTGAAAAGCAGCTGTATTTTCAATGCCAATTATATTTTCTTGGAAGAAGTGTGGAGACAGCAAGGAAAGGGACCCCCAACAAGCCATGCTTGGAAATCATTAATGAATCTCGTTTTAGGCTCCAGTGAGGATGGTTTTCTCTCTTGGGAGAAGTAAAGGTGGCTTGAAAATTCTTCCACAGGGTGCATGGCCAGTTCTGAAAGAAGGAGATGGGGATCAAAATCAAAATTGAGCTAGCTGAAGTCCTAAGATTTCTCTGGAAAGAAAGAGAAGAAGAGGGGAAACAATATCTGGAATGTGAAGAATGGAAAGCAAATTCCTCATCATAGAAGTTAGTAACATGTGTACACATTCAGTTCAGTTTCAGCCATTGGTTAAAAAAACAGCTAGGAAGAGATGGAGAGACCCAAAGGATTTAAAATATGAGGTTTTTACGCCACATGCAAGACTTGCCACCTCTGTGTTCCAGGATGCAGGAGAAGTGGGGGTCTACATAAATCGTCCCCAGAGCAAAGCAGTAGGCATCAATATAATATTCCACAGAATGGCAGATTTCTTTTCCTTGAGTTTAGTTTTCTAGGTCATAGAATAAGAGTTGACACAGACCAGGTGATGCTGAAACCAACATTTTTTTTTAACCTGTCTTCTGCCTGATCCCGAAAGAAATGTATACTGTTTTCCTGGGACACAGAAAACTGGACTAGCTCATGCAGTACTCTGGACAGACATTATTTTACATATGTTAGCAGCTTGTAATTTGCTTGTATCTTCTAAACTGTGGGCAAATGCAGGTCCATGGGAAAGTGAAGCATAGAGATTTGGGGGCCAGATTGATTTACTCTATTAAGACTGATGCAGATAGATGAACAGTAAAGATGACCCCCCAGAGAGCCATTCTTGAGAGGACTTGGATATCATCCATCAGAAAGGACTCCTTATCTAGCTGCAAAAGGCAGAGTATTGGAATCAACTTTTATTTATGATATATAAATGGAAGATTTTACTGGGGCCTGTAGTTACATTTTCCAGGCTATATAGTATAGATAGTCTATAGTTGGGTACCAGAATGCTTTTAGCATTGTTTCATTTGGTGTGCTTCATGTTATTTTGTAGTGCTTACCATAGAACATTCACTGATACACCCTGGAAGATAATTCTGAAGATAAACAGGTACCGTGGTTTGAATAAGAATGGTCTCCATAAGCTTCCAACACTTAGTTACCAGGGAGTGGAACTGTTTGAGAGGATTAGAGGGACTAGAAAGTGTTGGAGAAAGGATGTTACTGGAGGTGGGCTTTCAGGTTTCAGAAACCCATGCAAGACCCAGTACTTCTTCCTCTGCCTGCAGATCAGGATGTAGCTCCAGTACCATGCCTGACATGCTTGCTTCCATGTCCCTGCCATGGTGGTAACAGACAGAGCTTCTGAAACTTAATCAAATGCTTTCTCTTGTAAGAGTTGCCATGGTCATGGTGTCTCTTCATATCAACAAAACATTGACTAAGACAGCTGGTCTAAGAATAAAACAAGGAGAGAATTTTTAAGCAAGAATATTTTGACTTGTTGGAATCAACTATGCTCCTGTTTGTCACATTTCAGGACTTTATTGGCTTCACAAGTCCCAGAATCACACAAAGGTGGCAGATACAGGAGTCAAGAAACATGGCATGGAGAAGGGAGATTTGTACTTTTTAGAGGCGATACTTATATCTTTCAACTAAATCCAGGTGGACAAAAGGTCCATCTGTGATTCCCAGTTGATTAAGAAAATGAAGAACCTTGATATTGTGAGCATGGCTCCTCACCTCCTCTCCATCCCTCCTGGGGAAGAGGGAGGGGTTATCACCCTTTCAGGGAGAGAGGTGATACAGGAGTTTAGACTTTTCCTTTCCTTGCTCTAAGGGGAAGGTCTATGATGGGGAATGTACTGTGTATGTTTATCTTATTGATAGTTAAATAAAATACTGTTTGGCCAATGAGACAGCAAGTAGATGGGACTAGGAGTCAAAGAGGATTCTGGGAAATGTAGTAGAGAAGTGCTGATCCAGGCAGGAAGTGACATAGCAAGGAGACTCATATTTAAGCGAAGGAGAAACAGGAAGGGCCCCCTCTTTTCCCCTCTGCTCCTGCTCCAGCGGCACGATGTGATCCACCAGCAAGGAGGGACGCCAATAAGGCGTCCGATAAGATAAGTCTTATAAAATATATAGATTTATGATAATTAAGACTGAACTAACAGATGAGAATCCTAGTCATTGGCCAAGCAGCATTGAACCTAATACAAGTTTCTGTGTATTCGTTTGGGCCTAACTCGGGCAGGCAGCTGGCGTAAAGCTCACATGTGGTGGTGGGGCTCAGGCAACATTTGTCAGAAAGATTTATTGTAACAGTTCTACATTACTGGCCCATGTTTATTAATTATACAGTGTAAAAAGTCCCAATTTCGATATTTGGGCACTTATGTCTGCCTTGTATTTGGAGTGGTCTGTGTTCAGATACATTAACTTACTGTAGTTTGCCACAGCATGGAGATGAGTTGTGACCATTAGCCACTGTGGTGGTTTGAAAGAAAATGGCCCCCAAAAGGAGTGGTGCTATTATAGGTGTAGTCTTTTTAGAGTAGGTGTTGTTTTGTTGGAGGAAGTCTGTCACTGTAGGGTGGGCTTTGAGGTCTCTTTTCTGAAGCTTCCCTCAGTATGACAGTCAGTTAACTTCCTGCTACCTTCTAGTCAAGATGTAGCCAGTACCATCATGTCTGCCTGCATGCTGCCATGCTCCCCTTCATGATCATATGGACTGAACCTCTCAAACTGTAAGCAAGCTACCCTCAATTGAATGCCCTCTTTGTAAGAGTTTCTGTGGTCATGGTTTGTCTTCACAGCAATAGCAAACCCTAACTAAGTTAAGCACCTTAGACTTCTATGGCCTAGTACCTTGTGAAAGGCAGATGAAGGGCATTTTAACTGGTCATTCGAAGCTCAGGCAAATTAGAAAGGAGATGCCTCAGCTTTATTGAGAGCTAGAGAGAAACAGAAATAGGAGCAGAGCAGGGTAACATTTTCAGATTCCATTTGTGGCATTTTGGCTGAGCTCACTCAATTTTATATGACTTCATTCATCACCCTATGACTGTATTGAGGATTTACCACGTGTCACACATTGGCCCAAATCCCAGGTTTAAAACTGATTAAGGCACAGCTATTACCTGCTCTCATGGAACTCATAGTCTTATTAGGAACATATTTGTTTGTATAATGTGCAATTTCAAGGGCATTGCGGGTGTGATAGGTAGTGTTTCTTTATTGCAGGCAACAAAAGTGGATCCTGGTTGACTTAATAAAAAATTGAGGGCTGCAGAGATGGCTCAGTAGTTAAGATCAAGTATTGCTCTTGTAAAGGTCTTAAGTTCAGTTCCCAGCATCTATGTCTGACTGCTCACAACCACTTGTGACTCCAGGTCCAGGGGATCTAAGATGCTCTTCCAGCTGTCATTGGCATTGCACTCACATGTGAACACATTCATACACAAACACACTTAGACATAATTAAAATCAAATGCATCTTTAAAGAAATTGGTTATGTGTACAAGGGAGGTTATAAAATGAAGAGGATATCAGATACTTGTTTGTAGAAGTGCTGCAGCGCCAGGAAGTCCCAAAAAAAGCACATCACAGTATTGCTCTTCAAATGTAGCCCTCATACCACAATCCCAACATCACCTACTGGAAATGTGAATTTCTAAGTTTATCCCAGACTTTTTTGTATGTGTATGCACACACATGTGCATTTGTTTGTTTGATATAGGATTTCTTCACTGGCCTAGAGTTCATAGATTCAGCTAGGCTGATGGACCAGTGGCTCTACAGATTCCCTTGTGTCTGTGATCTCAGTGCCTGATCCCTCCATGGGTTCTGAATATCAAATGCAGGTCCTCATATTTGTGTGGTAAGCACTTGACTGACTGAGTCATATCAGCCTCCCCAGCCTGGTGTTTTTATGCAATCAGAAGATTTAAAACAGTCCTGTGAAAAGCTCCAGATAAGTCCACACAAAAGGAGACCAATGGTGGGGACACAGCAGGCAAGATTAGAAAGCCTGACAGTTGGTAGACTATTGTTAATGATATGATCTCTGTGAACTACTGAAGTTCCCTCCAAGGAGAAGTAACGCTCAACACAAAGAATTTTATACATACTTAAGTAAGGAATATATTAATTGACCTTTCTACAATGTACACACATGTCACAACATCAAATTATACTATATTTGTATCAACTATGAAGTATATGTCATCTCCTAACCTTGCAAAATTCCTTTTTTAAAAGATTTTATTACGTTGAGTGTTTGTATTTATATGCACAGCATGGATGCAATGCCCATGGGGGCCAAAAGAGGGTGTCAGATCTCCTGGAACTGGAGTTACCGATAGCTCTAATATGCCATGTGAATGCTGGGAACTGAACCTAGGTCCTCTGCAAGAACAAGTGCTCTTAACCACTGAGCCATTTATCCAGCTCCATTGTCACATAATTTAATAACAGAATGATTTTTTTTTTCTGGTGCCTGCATGTTAGGAACAGAGTAGAGGGAAGTCAGGTTAAGTGATGTGCTCAGGAAAGTGGTCTACCTCTGAAAAGAGAGAGTTCTCTACTTCCCTTCTATATCTCATCTTCTCCTTATCCACAATCATTAAAGGAGATAAATCTCCTCTCTGTGCTTCTTTTCATTAGCAAGAAGCTGCGCTATTAATAGCAGAGAACAGTGGGGGAATGATGGCACATGACTGGCATCCTAGCACTGGAGAGAATGAGACAGGGTGACCATGAGATAAGGGACAGCGATGTCCTGCAAAAAAAAAAAAAAAAACAAAAAAAAACAAAACAAAAAACAAAAAAAACAAAAACCAACCAACAAACAAATAAAAACATAAAATGAAACAACACAAACTACAACTAATAGCAGTGGACAGTACAAGGAAGAAGAAATCCCCCCACTCTGTGAGCCCCTGGAACAACTGTGAAAGCTGCCAAACAAAAGAATTTTAAAGGTTAGATCAAGACACAAACTCAGAGGCTTTCCTTAGTGTGATTGCAATGGGTGGGCAGGACACATTTGGAAGAAAATAGGACCCCACAAGAGAAAGAGTTTGTGAGGTGAAAGATCTCAACACTAAATGGTACAGATACCAGTGTTACATATGAGGGTGGGCTTGTTTTATTATTATATAAAATACATTGAAAAGCATCAGCATCCCAATACTTGGCAACAAGTGGCCCTTTGTGTAAGCAAAGACCTTCCTTTAAAGAAACTGGGAAGAGAAGACCCTAGAGTAAGTTCTGAGAGAGAAACAAAGATAACCTGCATTTGCCAAGTACAAGCATGGACATAGAGGCAGAGGAGGGCTGAAACCAATCATCATCAAGGACAGAACAGGCACCAAGAGGAACTGTCGCCAGAGAGATCCTGAAGGTAAAAGTGTTGGAGGAGCTGTTAAGAACAAGACCATTAAAATCCACTCTTGTGTTTGGTTATGAATTTCTCCAGTATAACCTCACTCAGCCCCAAGCCTTTTCAGAAATATCACTTCCTACAGAGATCCATGTTAAAAACAGCTAGCCAGCCAGCCAGCCAACCAACCACCCACCCAACCAACCAAAGACACAGTTAGGTTCCATGCCTGGAGCAGAGGAGAGCAAAAGAAGAGTCCTCAGAAGAAGAGTCCCAGGCAAAAGGAACAGAGTAACAAAATTCAACAAGAATTTCCAGCAAGATAGGACCAGGGGAACATGATATTCTGGTATTTGCCAGAAGTCTTGGGGAAGGTAGGAATGTCCCACAGGATGTGGCAGAAGCCAATTTTATTTAAGTCTCAAAGGATCCAGCGACCTTAGGTGACATGGCACAGTACCACAGTTCCACTCCTTCTGGGGTCATTGTAATGTTCAGAACACCTTGAAGAACTGCCTGAATGCTGGCGTGAATGTCAGAAGAGGCCCCGGAAGGGCTGATGATTTGGGACCCAGAGGTTTTCCCCTTGGAATCCTGTCACTAAGTTGTACTCCCAAAAAGGATCCTAGATGAGCAGGCAGCCCAGTGGAGTATCCAGTCACCTGTTGGCAAGTACCAAGATGTTGAAACAAGAATCCCTTAGAATAGCAGAATCTATGGTAATTGGCTATGATGGGGCTTGCAAAGTAAATATGGCTTTCTACTTTGGAATGTGAAGTTCCCATGTGACGGCTGATGAACCCGGAGAAAATTATTTTATGTAAAACATTCCTAGGCTGAAATCTCAGTGGTCAGGGAAAAGACTGTGTGTTTACAGAGATTAAAAACCGGCTGTTATTTTACAAGAACCAATGGCACCAGAAGGGATGTACCCTGGAAAAGTTTTGATTAAAGGCTGGCGAGATGGCTTAGCTGGTTAAGGCTCTTACTTCCAAGTCTTATGACCTGAGTTCAATCCCAAGGTCCCACACAGCGGAAGGAGAGAACTGACTCCCAAAGTTGTCATCTAACTTCCACGTACATGCCATGGCACGGGTGCACACACACATACACACTAAGTAAATAAATAAACAAACATTAAAATGGATTAAAATCCCAGAGACATATTCTGTGACTTTCCAATGGGCAAATTTTGTTTTTCAATTCACTTACTAGAGTTACTTTGCAAAACCTTAAAATGTTTGTTCCTTTAGGCAATTTCGCTTAGCAGCAAGAGCTCCCAAGAGGATAAAAGGGTTCAGTAAAACTCATCATAGGTCTCAACATCTTTCATTAAACACCTTTCCTTATCAATGTCTCTGGTGTTGTCTTTGCCGCCTAGATGGGTGATGGACTCACCTCTGGTGGCTGCACCGGGACCAGCTGCTTCTCGTTAGTAAAATGAATGCATATTAAACAAGATAGGTTCCCAAAAACTGAATGAGCCAGATGCACACTGATGCACCTTCAAAATGCAGCTCAGGGCATGGCCAGGAGGGATTTTAAATTCAGCACTAGTGGCTTTTTAGAAGGTTATTTTAGTATCCTTGCCAGGAAAAACCCACAGTAAAAAAAGGCTGAATTGAATTTCAAAAAGTCTCTCTCTCTCTCTCTCTCTCTCTCTCTCTCTCTCTCTCTCTCTGTCTCTCTCTCTCTCTCTCTCTCTCTTCTCTCCCTACCCCCAGACAATGAATTTCATATATTTTATATTGATATTACTGATGACTGTTCTGTGTACATGGGGCCAGGCAAAGCACAGATGTCCCTCTACTCCTTCATCCTCTTTTGAAATGTACATGGAAAATATAAGTTGCTTGTGGTGTCTCAGGAGGCTGAAGCAGGAGGATTGCTAAGAGTTTGAGGCTAACCTGAGATATTTAGTGAGTTTCTGCTCTCCCTGAGCTACAGAGTGAGAGCCTGTATCAGAGAGAGAGACTGGGATGAGACAAAGAAGCAGAGAGATAGTGAAAGAGAGGAGAGAGGGAGAGAGAGAGAGAGAGAGAGAGAGAGAGAGAGAGAGAGAGAGAGAGAGAGAGAGAGGGAGGGAGGGAGGGAGAGAGGGAGGGAGAGAATGATTAATTCATGCCTCATAAACAAAGAAGGACCCATTTGGGGAGGTTCAGTGCAGGTCTCTCTAATTGTGACTTTGGTGACATGGGGATATTACATGGATGATATTAACTACCTTATGCAAAGACACAGAACTGATATCAGTAACAGCCATCACAGGGCACAAGGCTGGGGAGATGACAAGGTTGATAAAGAGCTTGTTGTGCAAGCATGATGACCTGAGTTCAAGCCCCACTACACACATTAAAACAAACCATCAAACAAAACCCCCAAAATACACCCTGTAAGTCATGCTGGGTGTGATTGCACCTACTTGTAATTCCAGCACAGATGAGGCAGGGACAGGAGGAGCCCAGGGTCTACTGGCCTAGCAATCTAGCCAAAATGGTGAGTTCTGGGATCTGGTTTCAAAAAAAAAAAGTGGACAGTACTTTGAGAAGGAAACCCAAGGTTGATCGTTGGGCCATTATACTCACTTGCACACACATGTAAACATACCCTGCCCCTTCCCACATAGCCTATGTGTTCACTTTATACTAAGAACTCTAATCTCACTCTCTGAGTTAAATAAAAGTAGTGTCTGCTTCCCCGGAAGACAGATCCTGACACAGCCAGATGGGACCATTCTTTCTTTTAAATTCAGCATAATTGGAATAAAATATATTTAGAACAAGGAAGATTCAGCTTCACTTTTACCAGTTTTGGGGATGTGGTGAGGGGAGCAGCCACACACAGTAAATTTGTGGAAGGAAAATCTCAGTTGGATGTGAACTTAGACCTCACTACTGGTCCATGGGAATGAAGATGAAGAAATGCCAAAGAACACCCCAAGGCAGGGATGCTTTATGTTTTACATGCAGGAGACATAGCATGTGTGCTCTGGCCCCTCCTGTGTTCTTGCTAACCACAGGTGGACTCTAATTTCTCAGCTAAGTGTGGGATAAGAGGAGTGAGTCTGGAGGCAGCCCAGAATTTTCAGTCGGGGTAGGGCTGAGGTTTGAGTGTTACTCTGTCTCTTGCAGACTTCTGCCAATTGTTCTATCATCAACTTGGGGACACATCTGAATATTTAGAGCAGAGGTAATATACAAGTATTATTCTGGTAAGCTTTTTATATACCAGCTCTGTGCAAGTGGAGGGTGGGCATAGTTTCATTTTGCTAATTTGAGAAGCTTTATAAGAGACTGTATCATGACAAAATTGGGATACAGTTGGTTTTACCATTCACTGTGGTATAGAGTGTCTGCTGGCATCTGGGACAATCTTGGCTCAGTTATCGTCCCACCGTATCTTTACCAGCAGGGTCCAGTGTCTTATATTTGTACCTAACGTGCTTTATAGGACTCCTGTCACCACTTTGAAACTAGTCCAACTACCTTTCAAAGTCAGATGCAAGACCCAGCTTTGGTTTTGTCTTAGCTGTGTGGCACAGCCTCCTGATGTCTGTCTTTCCTGAGAAGTGTAAGTCTGTCCTCAGGTACTTTCTCCTCTTTTTCATTTGTGTGTGTGTGTGTGTGTGTGTGTGTGTGCACGCACACACACGTGAGTGCTAGCACATGTATGCAAATGTTCACATGTGGAGGGACGTGTATGGAGGCCAGACGGTATCTTCTCTAATTGTCCTCCAGACTGATTTTTAAGCAAGGTCTCTCACTGAATTTATTGTTAATCAACACAGCTAGACCCTGTCTCTGTGCTGGAGTTATAGGCTCACCTGACGTTTTAGGTAGGGACTAGGGATCCAACCTGAGGTCCTTGTCCCTACACAGCAAATAAGTTCACTGACAGAACTGTCTCCCCAGTCCCAGATGCTCATCTTCTGTCAGTATGGCTTTCTTTCTGAGTCCAAGAGCAGCCCTGTGCCTGGACATTAACATCCAAGCCAACCTGTTTTTCTCTGCCATTTGTTTGTTAGACTCTTTGAAACCCTTTTTGTTAACATCAGCGGCTTCTCTGGATTTCTAGGTAAACACAGCAGACAATTTTATTAGATATAGTTTTTGAGTTTTTAGTGATGACTTAGGTTTCTGGAATCTTTTCAATTGTACCCATATAAAAATGGGATTCTGATACACAGACTTTTATGGGATTGAATGAGAAATGGGCTGTAAGTACTTGATGTCAACTTAGTATATGGCAATACCTTTCTTCATCTGCCATGGTCAAAGGCTGGTACCCTGTACAGGATGAATGCTGGTGCTTTATAGGGCTGACTCATATATGGAAATAAATTGAAAGAAGATCATGCATATACTTTAAAAACAGCATTTTTATGATCGTAAAGTAATGCATACACCCTATAAACTATGCAAAGTAAAAAGAAATATGTAACAGGCACCAGTCAGTCACAACCATCTCTCAGGCTTTTCACTGGGCAGCCCATCAGTTAATATTTTTTCTGTACTTTCTGATATTTAGAAGGACATTCTTAAATATGTGTTTGTATTTTAAAACCTCTTTGCTCATCCTTTTGTGGTATAATGTGTACAAAAGACCATTGTCCATTTTAAAATGCATTGTTCATGGGGTTACTAAATACACACTCTCATAGCCACCAACACAATCATGATACAGACCTCCTTCACTGGATCGGAGAGCACACATCCATCTATCACTCCAGTTCCAGGGTATATGATGTCCTCTTCAGGCCACGATGGGCACTGCACACACATGGTGCACAGACACCGTTAAACACTCATACACATAAAAATGAATCAGTCTAAAGCATTGCTGAAATTGTTCATTATCAACCCCTGACGTCAGGAAATTACTGGTTTTTGTGTTGATCTTGTGCTTTGCAACTCTGCTGAATCTATTTGCATATATGAATACACACATCTATTTAAATTTTGGAGATTTCACAGGGTTTCTTCTATATTGGCTCATACTATCTGTCTTAGTCACTGTTCTTTGGCTGTGATGAGACACCATGTCCAAAGCAACTCTCATAAAAGGAAGCATTTAACTGGGGGCTAGCTCACATTTTCAGAGGATTAGTTCATTATCATCATGACAGGAAGCAGGGCCACAGGCAGCCAGCCACAGGGATGAGAGTCTGTCTCTCAGGAAGGATGGCTGGGGGCTGGTGGGTGGTGGAGTGGAGGGGCTGTTGAAATCTCAAGTCCCACCAACCAGTGATGCACTTCCCCTATCAAGGCCATACCTACTCCAACAAGCCACACCTTCAGTCCTAATCTTCACAGAGTTCTATCCCCTGGTGACTGAGGATTTAAATACATGAACCCATGGGGCCATTCTCACACAAACCACCATACCATGTGCATGCTGAACTAGTTGCTTGATTATAATTTAGAGTTTTTCATGAGTTTTTTATTCTAGTTCGGATTTTTTTTCTTGTCTAATAGCTCAGGTTGGATGCTCCAGCAGGATGCTGAGCAGTAGCAGTGAGTACAAGCATCCCAGACCTACTCCTGATATTAAAGCAAACTTCCAGTTTTTTGTTTCTGAGCAAGATAAACCCATGCATAGATGATGGCTTCTGTCAGACTGTTGAAGGTCTCTTCTATTCTTATTTTTATTTATTTATTGTTTCTTTTAATCGTAGAAATTTGGGGAAGTGCTATGTCTATAGACTTGTCTAACTAGGCAAAAAAAATAAAGTCGAAGCTAATTCCCCCCAATATGAATGTTCAACATAGGGTGAACTTTACTGGGGGTAATTGTAGACGTTAAGAGATGTGTAATGATGGGCCTGTGTTCATAGCATTCAAGCATCTAACTACCACCTTCTCCACTACTCTGAAACAGATATTTTGAATAGTAGGACTGAAATAAAAATCAAAATACAGTCTCTTATATCCAAGGCTGGCCTCCAACTCACAAGATGATCTTGTACATCTGGCTTCATGTCCCAAGTGCAGGGGCTCCAGGTATGCACCCCCATGCCCAATTTATGCAGTTCTACCTCTTGGAGCCAGCACTTTGTGCATGCTAGGCAAGCAAACTACCAATTCTAGTTATACTCCCTGGATTTTTGAAAACAGTTGGAGAACCATCTAGGTGGTGACACTGTGGGGTTGGGGCAAAGTTGCTAAAGGATGTATTCATTCTAGATCAGTGTCTAATAACTGCTTTATGCACTGCCCTAGCCAGGGTTACATGTTCAGAATCAAGAGGTAGAAAGAAGCATGGAGCCATTCACTGTTACCCCTCTTTTCTTAAGAGCAAGATTTTTGTTTTTGCTCTCTATTCCCAGAATCTAATGCTTTTTGGGATTAGATGTTTTAACCAATGGAGGAGATGCTTCCAACTGGAGAAATATCTGATTCTACAGAACTAGAATTTCAAATGACTGCTGGGCCACATCAAAGCTCTCTAGCATCCAAATCAACAAACAGGCAATGAGGAAGGTGACTACGCTGGCTGCAGTGATGAATTTTAACCATGAAAAAGATGTTGAATTACTACTGCACAGTGGAAGGAAGAAATTGCTTGACTGGAAAATAGGAGATCATTTAGGGCATTTGTTGACGCTAGTATGACTGTCCCTTATGAACATGTCAATGAGAAATAACACCACAACGGAAACAGCGCTCCAAATGTTAAAGACTCTTCAAGAACGAAAGGTCCTCTACCAGGTAGAGATTCACAATTAACTAAATCTTTTCCTGAAGGCCAAAGGACTATCAAATGTGTAGCAAAGAACATACTTAAAAATAATGCATGAGTACATATTCAGCTGTAGAAATGAATTCTGTGTTCCTCGAGAACATTCATCCTCATTTTATCACATCACACACATTTGCACAAGGTACCTTGAAGCCATGCAATCAGGGAGACAGTAGGAACAAAAGCGGGAGCATGGAATGAGCCTTGTTCGCTGTCTCAAGACATTCTGAGTGACCTCATTGTAGGTAGAGGGACCAAAGGGAACCAGAGATCACACTGAGAAAATGCAGTGGAAGGCAGAAGTTGAGATGTCTGAAAGCGGGAAGAAGGGTTCATGGAGAGTGCTGAGGTTCGGCAGTGGGGTCTCTTCAAGGATTTGTGTGATGCTCATGTTCCTTAGTGTAAGCTGGTTAATCCAATCCTTGCTCCTCCATATTCACATGGAAAGAAAGCCAATAAACTGTTTTAAATGTAAATACAAATTATGAGCATTTTCCATGTCATTAAATATGCTTGTGAAATATGATTTTAATTACTGCATATGTTTCCACTGCACACCTGGCTCTGCTATTTTCTCATCTGGCTAGAGTCTTTGAACTTTGGCTGTGGTGTTTTGCTTAAGAAAAAAAAGTCATAGGTCAAGGAAAAGAGCAGCCTTCCTTTACTAGTTTCAGACTTTGCATTTTTGTTTAGAGGGACCAGGTACCTACTTTTTGCTCCTTTTAATGAGTATTTTATGAGTTTTTTGTTGTTGTTTTGACACTAAATTCTTTATCTTGAATTGATTTTCTTATTCTGTGTAATTTTCATAGTTTGTGTTATATTTGGTTTTCTCTACCATAATGAAAAATAAGTCTATGTAGAGAAGCATGAAGAATATAAGTCAGTTCCCATTTGTTGATATCCTGGCATTATGCTGACTCTGCCCTCTGACAACTGGCAGAGTATACACACTGACATTAATTAAGGCAGATGCTTAGACAGCTCAAAGGGCCCTGCACTGCATGGACTCTGTACGCATGTGCAAGCTTTCCCTTTTAGGCAAGCACTTCTTCTCTCTTCCCATTTCCACTCCTGGTCAGCCAACACCAACTGCCTCCCTTTGCTCCCTTTACCAATAAACTGCATGCGGATTTTGTTGGGTTTTGTGGTTTGTGTTTCATTGCCCAGAGCTGCAGCAAACAACACCATCCACATTTTGTCTTTCCTTACCTTCTATAATGTGCTTGCTGATTTATTTCCAGCATTGAGAACTTCTCTGTTCAATGGCCAAAATCATGGTGGCAATTAGCATTATTCTGTCTTAACCATAGTAAATTGATATTTGGGTGTTAAAAATTAAAATGAATGGAGAAATGTGGCAACATTGTGGCCGATGCTTATCATGTCTCTTGTTCAGAAATGGACGATTATTTCAGCTAAATTAAGTCTGTCTACATAAAACAAATGAACACAAAGCTGGGTGGGTATGGAAAAGGGTTGGCTCTGGGAGAAATGGTATGAGGGGATTTATATGATCAAAATACACTTTGTGGAATTCCCAAAGAAATAATTGAAAAGGTAACTAGAACATTCATTGTGGTTGTGGGGAAATGTTCAGATGGAAATGATGCAACAGCTCTCTTTGTTCTCATAACACTTTTAAGAAATGAACTTATTTTCAGATTTATTTTCTTAGGTGATAGTTTCTAAATTGGGGTCGGATAAACTATTTTGAAGTGACTACTTCTCTCAGACAATATTCCATTCTGGAAATATGATTCAATGAGCAGACACACATGAAGCAGTCACTCTTTCAAATACCTTCATCACTGGACAGATTATACATGAAAATGAAGGGGAGCTTTTAGAAGGCAATTTGAACAGCTGATAGTTTAGGGAAAAGCAATCGAATATGTGGGCTGTAGTTTTTTTTTTTTTCCTTAAGATTTTTCAGGAAATGGGAAACAATGAAAAAAATCACACCCCTCAAGTTGCAGTAACTAAAAACATTCATCCTTGTTCTACAAGGAACTAAACCAGAAGTTTTATTCTTGGGATGATTTTGAGTCACTCAGGTCTTGCAAAGATAGCTTTTGTTCTTAACTCACTCTCTCTCTCTCTCTCTCTCTCTCTCTCTCTCTCTCTCTCTGTGTGTGTGTGTGTGTGTGTGTGTGTGTGTGTGTGTGTGCATGTGTGCATGTATGTACCTTTCTAATGAGAAAGAAATATTTGGCTTTAGACTGATTTGGTTTGAGCTCGTTATTTCATCATCCTTTGTAATAACAGGATATGTTATACTTGTTGAAGGGATGAAGTTGGAACTAGTCATGAATCTTGAAATTCATTTTCTGGCTCAAATAATTATCCTGGTATATTCTAAACTTTTAAAATGATAAACATGTTTCGTTTGTCTATTTATCACAGCTTTATTAGAAATAAAAATAGAGCAGAAGAAATGAGTGAGAAAATATTTTCCTACTGCTTTTGGTTCCTAATTTGCCCTACAAAATGAAATTAAGTTTATAAAAACAGTAACATCTATTTAAAGGCAAGAACATAATATTCATCTTTCATAGTGGTCTCAGATTTTGAAGCAAAACTCAGTGCAGTTCTAATTTCAATTGAAAAAATACAGCCCAATTAGAAAATGTCTCAGATGAAGGTGTGAAATCATTGGAAGTTTGAAATAACAAATCAAGTCCTGGAGGCTATGCAAAGATTTAGTCTTTAGCAAGACCACAAATTATCAAGGTATCAAAATATCAGCTTAGGTCTCTAAAAATCTGTTTAAGACAAAAGTAAACTTAAATGTGAAGCCTAAAGAGTTCCCTCCCCTCCCCCGAAAAAGTGGTTGCAACTTGAAAACTAATTGCCATCAATTCGTAACTTAAATGGCTGGCCAATCAACACATCTGTGGCCAAAAGCTTCATTTGTCTATGAGAGGCAAATCATTGAATCCTTGTCTTCTTGATATTGCCTTTGCAAGCATATTCTTCACTATGGCCACACTTTTCTGCTTACGAAATATGCAGGTTATTTCTAAGCAAAGACAAACAACTCTGCATAGTTTAACACTCTGGATTGATTGCCTTTAGCAACTTATTTTATACAAGGATTTAGTATGATAATTAAAAGTGTTATTATGCAAATGCCAATTGTCATATTGTGAGCATATTCTACATGGGCCTGTCTTAGATTTTTGTGAACTTCTTTAAGGCTATACAGTTGGGTTTTGAAAAATCATTAAAACCTGGGTGTGGGGACATAGGCCTGTGAACCCAGCTCTGGAGAGTTTCAGGCAGGGAGATCATGAGTTCTTTGTCAGTCTGGGCTATGTAATGAATTCTAGGTAAACCTGGAATACCTAGAGAGTCTCTCTGTTTCCCTCCCCCTATCTCTCTACCTCTCTGTCTGTCTGTCTGTCTATCTGTCTGTCTGTCTCTCCATCCATCTTCTATCATCTCAATAAATAGATCAATAAATAAAAATTTAAAATATAGATAAGAAAATGAAATCATGAAGTTCTTTTTCTAGATTATTCCACAGAATCAGTTTAGAGGGAAATTTCCTAAGACTTTTTTCTCAACCATCTATTATTCTCTGTATTACTCACCTTCTGTTGTTCTGATGACACACGATGACCAAAAGCTATTTATGGCAGAATAAGTTTATGTTACTAGAGAGAGTCCATAATGGGAGAGGGACATGGCAGCTGGTGGCTGGGGAGGGGGATGTTCACATTTCATCACCTATGAAGCCCAGAAAGATCTAACTGAAAATTAGCTCTGGGTGAAGCTGTAACTCCCAAAGTCCACCCACAGTGACATACTTCCTTCAGCAGGGCTCTGTGTTTCACACTTCCTGTGGTGGTTTGAATAAGAATAGCCCCCATAATCTCATAGATTTGAATGGTTCGTCACCAGGGAGTGGCACTGTTAGGAGGTGTGGCCTTGTTGGAGAAAGTGTGCCACTGGGTATGGGCTTTGAGGTTTCCAAAACTCAAGCCAGGGCCAGTGGCTCATGCTAATAGACTAAACCTCTGAACCTCTAAGCCAGTCCCCATTAAATGTTTTCCTAATAAGAGTTGCCATGTTCATGGTGTCTCCTTCACAGCAATAGATGTTCTAAGACACCTCCCTGAATAGCATTAGAATGTGTTGAGCTACAAATGGATTTATAATCTACAAAGGATGGCTTTATGCTTGTTCCATAATGAGCATGCTGTCTTGCTTCAGTAACTGAATAAAAAAAATCACTAAATTCAACACCCCTTTTTCCTCCTTATTCCTTACTTTCTTAAATGTTCATTTTGACTGTTCATCAAGATATATGTATGTTTTGAGGATCCAGGCAAACACAGAGGGCAGTTTTGGTGAGCTCTATTTAACAATTTATCATGAGTTTTCTGAGTCCTTGTATGTCTTCTGAAGCAAATTGGGCAACATGTTCACATAACCAAAAGAGGCAGCACATTAGGAACAAGGCTTAAGAATGAGCTTAGCATCATTTGTAATAGCCAGAACCTGGAAACAACCTAGATGCCCCTCAACTGAAGAATGGATAGAGAAAATGTGGTATATTTACACAATGGAGTACTATTCAGCAGAAAAAAAAACCCAATAGAATCTTGAAATTTGTAGGCAAATGGATGGAACTAGAAGAAACCATCCTCAGTGAGGTAACCCAATCACAAAAAGATAAACATGGTATGTACTCACTCATTTTTGATTTTTAGACATAGAGCAAAGGATCACTAGCCTACATTCCACACTGCCAGAGGAGCTAGGAAACAAGGAGGATCCCAAGAGAAGATTGCATAGTCCCTCAAAGAAGGGGATGGGGATAAGAACACCTGACCAAATTGGAGCCTGGAGGCAGGGAGAGGAAGGAGAGTCTTCATCCAGTTGTTGTTCGAAGTTCGAAGCAAAAACAGACACCCATAGCTAAGCACTAAACCATACTACTGGAATTCATTTGTGGAGAGGGAGGAGGGTTGAGCAAAGGAGCCAAGATGGGCATGGAGAGACCTGCAGAAACAGTGGACCTGACCTACTGACAGAATGGAGACCCTAGTCATAAAGCTGGGGAAACAGCACTGGAGCAAACCAAACCCTCTGAAAGACAGTCTAGGGCTCCTTTGACAGCAGAGCCAGTCTTTATCCCTAGAGCACAAATTGACTTTGGAAGCCTATTCCCTGTAGAGGGACACTATTGCCTCCCAGATACAGCAAGGAGGGTCTAGACCCTCCCCCAAACAATATGACAGACTTTGAAGGTCCTTGGAAGAGGGCCTCATTATCCCTGGAGAAGAGTTGGGGGGATGGGTTGGGTGGAGAACATGGGAGGAGGGAAGGGAGAGGGAATTGAGGGGAGGGATACGTAAATATGAGTAATTAAAAATAATAAAAAATAAAAAAATAAAAAAGAAGCTTCATCAAGCTGGAACCTTCTATTATGCATAGGTCTTAAAAATGTGACCAGCACTATTTCCATAAATGGTAGTAGCTGTTTCATCTCTGTGTTTCAGAACCAACCACATGGATCTGTCAAAAACCTCTAATAGACCTAGAAGCAACATAGATTTCCCCAGAGACAATCTTTGGCTATCTTCCCAGGACAGAGTTTCTCAATGTAGCTTTGGAGCCTGTGCTGGAAGTCGCTCTGAAGACCAAGCTGGCCTTGAACTCACAGAGATCTGCCTGCCTTTTTTTTCTGAGTACTTTGGATTAAAGGAGTGTGTCACTATTAAAAAAAAAAAAGAGCTTATCTCCAACTGCCTGGACAGCTATCCAGACTACACACTAAGGCTCTGGCAGCATGGAAGATAAAGGACTATGGACAATTGATAGGATGTTTGTGGGAGCAGCTGCAATCTCATACAACAGCTTATGTATCAAATATAAGGTAAACAATATCTTTATTAAGTAATTGAAAAAAATGAAATGGATAAAGAAGAAAATTGACAAAGTAAGATTTTTTTATCTCTTTAGTTTTTATTAAATGATCCACCTTTAATATTTAGGTATATGATAAATATGATAGTGTACCTGGTCTCCTTTTATGTATTACCACAGATGGGATATGGGGAGAATTATTTGAGAGAGTACCTGCCATGCCATCCCATCTCCCACAAGTTCTTGCTTCAGGATGAGTATCTTTATGTTTCTATGTTCATAAAACCACATAAACACAGCAATGAAGCTGTTTACTCAAATCGCTGAACACACCAATGCCTTTGAAGCTCATGAGCCTACTTTAAATGTTACAGGAAAGATGCATCTCAAAGCAGCCTTCCACTTTTATAACCATAGTTTCCATGTCTTTATAAAATTTTTAGCATTTTTATGATTTTATTTGCACTGCTGTGTAGGTGGAGTTTCGCTGTGTCTCAGCAGCTGCTCCAAGATAACCATCTGGAGATTTATTAATTATAAATGCTTGGCCGATAGCTCAGGCTTATTATTAACTAGCTCTTATAACTTAAATTAACCCATTTCTGTTAATATATGTGCTGCTGTAAGGCTCATGGCTTTTACCACTTCTGCATGTTCTGCTTCCTTTCCAAATAAGTACGGAGTAATTTCATAGCATATCTATAACTAACTGTTTTATCAAACCCATCACACAGTTCAATTGTCTTCTTCAGATAATCAGACTACAGAAGAAAGGTAAACCAGAGAATACTGATATAATATGGTCACAATGTAGTGTTTCCCTTTATAGGACTCTATCCATCCATGTGCAATGAAGGTAAATCAGGGTTTTAGTCTAAAGAATGAAGTCTGCAGATTTGATTCATAAGGACACCGAGATGAGCACTGAGATACTTGTTTGAGTCTAGTGGACAGAAAATGTCTCATAGAGGAGGTAAACTTGAATTGAATTTGAAAAATGAATAAAAATGCTACGAGTGTTGAGGAGGACATTTGTAGCTAGCAAAGGTATGAAGACATGAGGTTCTGTGGTAGGATTTAAGTGTTTTTCAGTAGCTGAAGTTCAAGGTATGCATCCTTATAGTTTTTAAGCTAGACAGATATGAGAAAGTAGAATGTCAGTCCCCATGGAGATCACTGTTTATCATTTTAAACTTTTTTTCTTTTACTTTATATTGCTTACAGTAATGGAGTAAAGAGTCATTTCTCTTTAGTTTTCCTATAATATGATTCACAGAAAATAAGGGTTTTGTGAGGAATGAGAGGTGACATATGAACTCCAGATGCTTCAGTCATCCGAGAAGGAGATGATTAGGCTCTGGCCCTGGCAATAATTAGGTGATGGGGGAAGAATGAAGTGGTGAGAATAATAAACACACCAGGCTGGAGAGATGGCTCAGTGGTTAAGAGTGCTTGCTGTTCTTACAGAGGACCAGAGTTCAGTTTCCAGCGCCTACATTAGGTAGCTTTCAACTGCCTATAACTATACATTCAGGGGATCCAACACCTTCTTCTAGCCTCTGAGGACACACATACCCATCTACATATACAGGCACACAGGTACAAACATTTTTAAGAATTAAGAATTTGAAAAAGAAAGAAGGAAAAGATTAAACTGCGAGTTTAAAACAGAACACACAGTTTCCTAGAGCTATCTTAGGAAGGAAGATGAACAAAATACAACTGTTTGCTAGCTCTCATTGCAGAAGTTACAATGGCCAAATATTTTTCTTTTAAACCTTCAGTGAAAAAGAAAAATAGCTTCCTACCAAATTGTGTGTGTGAGTGTGTGTGTGTGTGTGTGTGTGTGTGTGTGTGTGTGTGTGTTTTGCCATCTCAGCTCTTTTCTAAAGTTGAGCTTCCAAAATAAGTACAAGGAAGCAGAGAAAGTAAAACCCACTTGGCTTGCACATGGATATAAAGTTCAAGTTGTCTCAGATGCAAATGAGGAAGGACAGACCCCTCCTTTGCCTCCCTAAGAAGGAATGACAGTCCTTATACCTGTGTGCGATCATAAAACCCAACAGGAATCCCCCAGGCTTAGCTCATGGCATAAACAAAACAAAGTAAAACAACATGCTGGCTTGAAGAGAAATTCTATTAGTCAGTATATAATAGAAAAGAGATTCCATTTTCCATTTGCCACTTGCCAGTTGAGACAGAAGAGCATTTTGTATAATGCAAAAAAAAAAGACTCAACAAGTAATCTTGGGAAATACTGAGGAACACTGGAAGAGACTTGGACAGAACCAGGCCTCTTATTGCACAAAAAGATTAAACTTTGAACAAACACTGATGTATATCCACATGAATAAAAACACAAGACATCTTCATTTGTCAATTGTGTTAAGACTTAGTGAGATCTTTTCTTTTATAATACCTCTGAATAATTTTCTATATATAGTTGATGTGAGCCCAGTATTTTTTTTTTTATCAAATTCTATTATATGCAATGACCTCCATCCTCTTTGGGGCCATAAGGTCTTAGATTTGAGTTCAAGGACCTGTTCACTTAACAAACATCCATAATTTCCCAGAACAACAAACATTCTTGTTAAAAATTGCCTCACTTCACCCAGAATATGCAGGTGAGTCTGACAGCCATTCACAATTGTCAGTTTGCTTCTAAAGATCTTCCATGTTAGCAAGGACAGGAGGCCTCTTAGCTCTGGGGAGCATTGCATTCTATCTAGACACAAATGCCAGAACAGGGACAACAGTCTTGCTCTGCTGAGGTCAAACAAACATCATGTTGACAATTGACCTAAGTGCAATTATCCTCAGCTGAAAACTTGAGAAATAGACCATTTAGTGGCAGAGTGATATTTCATGTTTCTCCAGTACCCGCTCAAAGTGCTCACTGTAAGGGCTTGTCCATGACACCTGAAATCCACCCTTAACTACAGAAGTGAGCTTGGATGCACCTTGTTTGTGAGGTTGTCTGACCACTAAATGACTGATGAGAGGACTTACTGGATGAGAGCTTTGATTCACTGAGATGTGCAAAACGCTCATTTCCTTATTTTTCAATGTAAACTACCAATGTGTGGTAGTTAGTTTGGTAATGTGAGACTTTGTTATTGTTTCTCTAGTTTAGTTCCCTTTACTCTCCTCCTGGATCAACTAAGTCTAATGAAACTAATGAAACTTGGCATCTTGGTGCTAAAATATGCTAACTTCCCTTTTCAGCCCTTATTGTGCATTGAAACTGCACAAACTTAATGCTAAATTGTGAGTTCAAGTCTTTGAAGCATCTTAGTTGTTTTGTATTTTTTAGAGGTGATTGGAGAACCAAGATTGTTTGTTTCCTTACTGAAATATAAAACAATGAAATATGACACACAAAAATGAGGAAGATTGTAACCAATAGCTAATCTTCAGAGTGGATGCTGTGTTGTGGGTACCTGATGCCACTTTCAGGCCAACTTATTTTCTAGTTATTCTTGATTGCCTACAGATCATGGCTGATATCTCCAGAAGAGTGGCTCTCAGAAGACAACTGTCTTGTGCCAGGTCATGAAAGGTATCTCACATCTGATAAAGCAAAAATTGGGCAGAAAAAGGATCTAACTACACTGAAGGCCTTCTTTGTGCTTGAATTTTCATTTCTGATCAGCTGGACCATTTACCAGGATCAGCTGGACCGTTTACTGGATTGCCTGCCTGCTTTTTTACACAGCTCTCTGGCTTGTTCTTGCTTCTTTAAATCTTTCAAAGATATTGGTCCCCAGGGTTTCCCAACTGACTTGCTGTATACACATCTCTATGCCAAAGTCTGCCTCCTAGATCTGATGGAAGCCCTAGAGTCCCAGAATCAGGGGTGGAGATGATCACAAGAACCCATAAGACTTGCTAGCCTAATGGCTTCTCTTAGTTAGTGAACCCCAGGTTCACTGAGAGACTCTGTAAAAACAATAGAAGAGGATACCTGGCTTTGATATAATCTTCACACTCATGTGTACAGGTGCAAACACATGGACACATACACATAAATACACCCCAGTCCCTGAAACACAAAGTGAATTGTTAATACTCTGTAATACACTGGAAGCATAGCCCTAAGCCAAGCTCATTTACTGCCGTGGTATACTGTACTGCTTTTTAAATCTGTGACTCGTCAGGATAAACTATAGCTGCTGTTCTCCCTCCTTTAACTATGACAGGCTTTTGAGATAACACTTCACTTCTGCTTATATGCATGGAAGTGGTCCTCTGTGTAATTTTTGATGGTTTTGCTAGGAAGTTAGCAATTTTTGAGTCAAAAATTAGATTTAGTTACTCCATCTTTCACGAGAGTTTTGGGGATATCAGCATTTCACCTCTTTTAAGGGGTGATGACCAAGAAGTCTGCAGAAAGTAAGCTGTATTACATCTATGGTAATGAGGCTTGCCATTCCGAGCCTCTAATAACTCCTGTGGGTATCTCAACGAGTCAGAGCCAAAGCCGCCCCGACCGTGTTTTTTTGACAGGCTAAAGACTTTGCAGACATTGATTTCCTATGCTTCTGACACTCGTGTGGGGTTAGCGTTTCCTTCAGAAACCTTCTTGGTTTCCCTCAGGAACATTCAGTGGGTTTCTCTGACACATTTACAGTCTTGAATAGATGTGTGATCACAAGATAAAATCTTTGACAAGTCTCCCTCTTGGCCTTGATGACTCAAGCCCAGCTTTGTGATTAAAGCTGCAGTCTAAAGACTGAGGCTTTATTGTTGGATTATCTAAAGAAAATCTGTCTATCAAATGATAACTCAAAATGATATGTATTCTGCAGAGAAAAAAAGTATATAACAACTATTCATGCTATTCCTTAGACTTGGAGAAATAATGGACAGTTTCACTGTGTATTTGAGTAAGTGACCCACTTCAAAGATGTTTACGAGGCTGGGAAGATGATTCCATGGGTAAGCACAGTAGCTATGCAAGTATGAAGTTATGGGTTCAAATCCCCATAGTCCATTCAAAGCCAGATGCAACAGTGCACTTTTGCACTCCAAGCTCTCTGATGCTGGGGTGAGAGGTGGAGGTTGAGGAATCCCTGGAAGTTCATGGACCAGCCAGCTTGGAGTATGTAGTGGTTGGTCAGGGACTCTGTCTCCAAGGGAGCTGAAGGCTAACACATGATTCTGTCCTTTGATTTCCATATGTGTGACAGGCACAGGCACATCACAGACACACAAAAAAACATAGAGAAGGAGGCAGGGAAAGAATGTGGGATATGCGTGTGTGTGTGTGTGTGTGTGTGTGTGTGTGTGTGTGTGTGTGTGTGTGTGTGTTGAGACAGAGAAAGAGAGGGAAGACACACACACACACACACACACAGAGAGAGAGAGAGAGAGAGAGAGAAAGAGAGAGAGAGAGAGAGAGTTCCCTTTGCTTGTAAAAGGATGTTTTCAAACCAGAGTGAAAATTCCTGTCTCACCACAGACTATGGCAATACATAGACAGGTGGACGTGGATGTAGAGAGCACTTGTGTGTTACAATAAATCTTTCCACCATAAGCCACTGAGCCCGACAGCCACGTGTGTACTTTACAGCAGCTGCCCGCCCAAGTTAGGGCCCAAATTAATACACAGAGAGACTTCTATTAGGTACAATGCTGCTTGGCCAATGACTAGGATTCTCATCTGTTAGCCCAGTCTTATCATAAATCTATATATTTTATAAGACTTATCAGATGCCTTATTGGCGTCCCTCCTTGTCGGTGGATCACATCCCGCCACTAGAGGAGGTAAAGGGAAAAGGGGGACACTTCCTGTTTCCTTTGCTAAAGTATGACTCTCCTTGCTATGTCACTTCCTGCCTGGATCACCACTTCTCTACTACATTTCCCAGAATCCTCTTTGACTCCTAGTCCTGTCTAACTTGCTGTCTCCTTGGCCAAACAATATTTTATTCAATAATCAATAAGATAAACATACAAAGAAGTACATTCCCCATCATCTCCTCTTTTCTGTCTAAATAAAAAGGATAACTTATCTTTTATAATAATTGAAGAAAACTATAACCATAACTATCTGTCTTCAACTCTATCAAAGACCACAGAAGGATAATATATAAACTCTAGAATTAACAGAGACATCTCGTTACTTGGACACATGTGGACACAAATCGGGGTGTTAAATGAGGTAGATTAGTTAAACTTTGCTATGCCCACCATTGTTATTTACCATCAGCAAAGCTTTGGGACTAGACCCATGAAGGGATGTCATGTGAAATGTCACCTGGACATTCTGTATCTTCTATTATTATTATCATTATTACCGTTGTTAAAGATTGAGTTGCCTTACTCTGACATCAAAATAACTGGTTGAAATTCAACATTTGTTATTGATCCACAGAACCAAAATCTATAGTAACAATAATACAAAGAATGTATTTGTTTTATTTCCCCTTTTAGGTGAATTTTTATGATATGGGAATATTTTGAAAGTAGTGGAGTTATAGGAGATGCTATGGAAGGTAGAGACAGCACATTTCTCAGAAGCCCTAGCTGGCCATCTAGCTCAGTGTGCACTGATACATAAGAGACCATGTGGAAAACAAAGTATTTTTAGCTTGTGAAATACCACAGATACAACAGTTCCAGTCCTTGAACTGTGTATTAACAGATCTATTTATTTTTTACAGTATCCGAGGCTATGTCTTCATCAACTGCATGTGGTACCATACCAACCCTAAATCACATTTCTACACATTTGGCTCATGTTTCCATGTTCTGAGTAAAAGTTCAGGAAGTCACAGAAATAATAAGATGTATAGCAGAACTCCTCTCTTAGTTTTTAGTATTAAAGTTTGTTAGTGATGCTCCCACAGGAGAGCCAGTTTGTGTGTATTATCCTATTAGTACCATGATAAGAACTGGTGAGAGCTAAATGGCCCCTTCAGAGATGACAGGCATCTCTAATTTCCCATTATTACTGGCAGGGAATATCTCTTACACTGCTGATCAGATTCCAATCAGCCACCAAGAGTCATGAGAGCCTCAGGAGAGAGGACATTTCTTTCCATAGAGTTTTGGCTTGCTTTCTGTGGCTGGGGTAAAACAACAACTAGAACCAACTTGAGGAAGAGAGGAAGAAAGGGTTAATTTGGCTTATAGGTTACTGTCCATCCTCAGAGGAAGGCAAGACAGGAACCTGGAGCAGAAACTGAAGCAGAACCCATGGAAAACACGGTTCACTGGCTTGATCAGCCACCTGTCTTATATAATTCAGGGCTACCTGCCTAGGCATGGCCCTCCCTACAGGGGGGTGGACATTCCCATATTCACCATCAGTTAGGAAAATTCTCCACAGACATACCCACTGATGGAGACAAGTCAGTTACTAAGGTCCCTTCTTCTTAGGTATCTCTGGTTTGAATCAAATTGATAAGAATTAACAACCATACCCAGTTATTTCTTGAGGATTTATCATGTTAGATAAACTAATTTTAAGCAGCTAAGTGCTGTTTTCAGTACATTGTGGCCAGTAGTGTGTCATCTGGTAACTTTAGGTAGGTGTCAATCAATAATAGTTGTCATCTAACCCCATGCATTCAGACAGAAAGGAATAATGGCATATGTGCTTAATAAGCACTGGCCCCAGAAAATAAGCTTTAAAAGCAGAATTAGACGGGCTGAGAATCAATTCCAGGGTCTGTATTTAGTGAGGAAGCTCTTGGAAGAAAGAAGGTGTATGTTTCGACATGCCATGAGCATTTTGTTTGAGTGGATGTGTGAAGGGAAAGATGGCAGCCAAGGTAATCTTTGGCCTGCAGACGTTGTGGGAAATGGGAGTGTTTTCCTATGGTCAGCTTGAGCTTCATTTTCTTAGTGTTGTTTTTCCTTGGGTGGGGAAGCAGAAAGTTTGTATAATATTTCTTCTCCAAGCCCAATCCTCATATGGGAATGTTAGGTTTGGTTAGTAGAAGGAGATTTATGAAGGTCGGGAAATGTGTTAGGTGTGAGTGAGGGCACATTTGAAATCCAAGACCTTAGAGATTTCCTTAATACAAAGAAGAGACCCATCTATCTAGAACCATTTGATTTAAGGCTCCCTGCTACTGTAGGTACTTGGGAAACGGGGGCCCTACAACCCCGGGGATGCTTTCAGCTCTGTCTTCATAATTCTACTTGAGTAGAGTTAGCTAGTTAGCCCTCAGCTGGATTTCTGTCTATATACCCTTCTCTGCAGTCTCTGTCTTCTTCAGACCCTGGCCCATGTGTCAATAGATATTTGTGTTCCACTTCTCCAAAGCTATTTTGGGGGCTTTTATGTTCTATGATAAAAAATAATAATAAATTAGATAATGTAGGTAATTTAAACTTAAGTTACACCAACTCAAATAATTGCAAAAAACGGTGTATGTAGAGACAACATGACAGATAGGGGGAGAGGAAGAGAGAGGGAGCAAAGAAAGGAGAGAAAGAGAAAGGGGGAAGAAGAAATCCAGGAGTTTCTATCTCAACCTCTTTTCAGATGGGCTAGAATATATTTTACTCCTTCTGGTTCTTTAAGGGTTTAGATTCTCAGGGAGCCCTCCTGTTTTCTTCTGATGGTTTATTTTTTATTGTGATTATTTCAGTAGGATTGTGCTGCTCACACACATCTGAGTATTCAGATCTTATAGAAGAGCTGCTCATGTCTAACACTTAGTGGGAGATTCCTTATAAATTGCCGCAATAGCTTATTAGAACTTTACCTCATGGACAATGCTTTTGGGGGTGGGACCCATGATACAAAATGTATAGAATTTCTAAATATTTACCCCTTCCTCTCGGTGCTGAAACATCAGTGTTCAACAATCTAGAGCCGAGAGTATTGCACACTTGTTTGTGGATCTGAATCTCACCTACTGGTTTATGACATAAACATCTCCAAGAGGGCTTGGGATATAGTTCAGTTGGTACAGTGCTTGTCTAAAGTATCTAAGGGATAAAGTACTGGATTCAACCCTCAGCCTCCGGTAAACAGGGTGTGAAACATTGAAGGAATAAGAATAGGATGATCTGGAGTGGAGAGTCATCCTTGGCTACTACATAGCAAGTTCAAGGCCAACCTGGGCTAAAAGAAAGAAAACTCCACCATTCACAAGTGAGAGAGCCATGGTGAAAACTGAACATATCACCTTGGTTATCACGTGTCTAAGATGAGCATTAATGATAAGATGTTCTCATGGAACTGTGGTGTGGTGTAGTGTAGACAGGAAATAGTGAAAGCATAGTGGGAACTATTGATACTTTAGTATTAGTTATTCTATTAACACAATGATACTGTAAATGTTAAAGATATACTGATTAACATTTCTTGGAGAACCGTCTGATATTGTTCTATGTATTTTCATAAAGACTGAGGATTGGGAGTGTGATGGTTCTAAGTTCACATGATTTATTCAGGACTGTGATGACTTTTAACTCTGGGATGAAGTTTTTGTGCCCATGTGTCATTTTATATACTTAGGGAACCTCTGAAAAATAATCCCTGCTGTTACATACCCTGGAACTTTGGAGGCAAAGTTGCTTGTTTGAGAAGGTAGTTCTATCAGAAGTTGAAGCCCCAAATTTGAAACATCTGGCTTTGGATTCATTAGTCTTTAAGATGCAACTAATGATCTCTTTACCTCTTAATGTCTGTGTTTGCAAGAGAAAATGAGGGGAAGAAAGTCTCAAGGAAAAATATTGATCCCCCTTTAGCAAACCCTGTTGGAACTCACTGTTGTAGGCCTTGTTATTTTTAAGTGTCTGGATTTTCTTTATGAATTCATTAAAAATATTTTAGCGGCTCTGGTGGCCTAGTATCTCATTCCAACATAAACTTACCACAGGAGAACACATACTGCTTGGCTCACCTTTTCATTTCATGGCTTAATAATAATGACAAATTACAGGTGCCGAAGTGACGTTAGATCCCTTAGCATAACTGATTCAATGCTCAAATGTTCTCTTTGCTCAGACATTCTTTACAGTAAGTTTAAAAAGCTGTGCTTACCTTTATTTTGTGTGTACAAGTGTTTTACCTACCTACATACATGTATGTGCACATGTACATGCAGTGCCACACAGCTCAGAACAAGGTGTCAGATACCCTGCAGGTAGAGTCATGGATGGTTGTAAGCTGCCACATGGGTGCTTTGCAAGAGTAGCAAAGGCTCTTAACTGTGGCGTCATCACTCCCACCCTGCTCAGAACTTCTAAATATATACAGCCTTCCTCTTGTGACTGGAAGTTTGTGTCTCGCATGCTGGAATTCCTGTTTCAGAACCCTGAAACTGGTGTTCCCTTTAATGATTGCTGGCAGCTTAGACCTGTCTTTGTGTCTTACTCTCAAGCTGGCAGGATGGGTTATATCTATACTGTTTGCTTCAAGTGAGTTGTAGCACTTGAAGTGCTACAACTTTGTGGCCACAAAAAGAGGATGTCTCTCTTTATTGGGAATCATCTATGTCTCTTGACTGTCCCCAAGATGAGTTATTTTTTTCATTCATCATACTCCATCATGAGACCCTCAGAATATGAAATATTCAGCCAATTTTTGGAAGTTTATTTTTCAACTATTCTTCCAAAGCATATATAGGAAGCCATTGTATAATACTAACCTTGTACTTGCTGATTCTCATACAGACATTTATTGAGTTACTACAGCTTCATTATAGGCTTCCTTTGAAAGTTCTGAGGATGCGAAATGAATGTATTGTCCATGAACACTGTGTAGTTTCTCCTTCCTCATTTGAGTACTCCCCCATCCCATCTTATTTGCATTGGCTAAAAATCAAAAACTGTGTTGAACAGATGTTGTTAGAAGTGAAATCTCTGCCTGGTTTCTGAAGTTAGATCAAATCGGTATTTTATCACTAAGTCTGATAGCAGAAGTTCTGCAAATGTCTCATTGAAAGGGATGTAGCTCCTACTTACTGTTAGTCCACTGGGGCATATGTTGTCTCTCTTAAATGAATCTATGAGGCTAGGGAGATGGCTGAGTCTTTAGGTACACTTGCTGCTCTTACAGAGAACTGGAAGTCAGTTCCCAGGACCTACACAGAAGCTCACAACCATATGTAACTGCAGTGTTTGTCAAGCACTCTGACTGCTGAGAATGAGGCATGATGTCAAAGCAGAAGGCTCACTCTGTACAATGGGACAAGGCTGAGACATTCAAGTCCCAGGTGCCCACTGCCAGTTGGTGGGTCAAACTGAGAGCAATCTGAGTTCAAGTTCTGATAGAGTGATTTACTAATGTGCCTAAAATTTATGCTTTTCCTGTCTTGGAAGAGGAACTTGAATTTTTATGCATCTGTTTTCTCATTTTTCAACTTGGGTCATGTCTTCCTTTTCCTTGTTGCTGTAACAATATACCCTTGTGAAAAATCACCTGTTGGAAGGGAAGGTTGTTTGGGCACACAGTTTAGGGTGCATGGTTGGAAGTACTGTGCAACTTGAAGTATCTGGTCAGTTTGTATCCACATCCAGGAAGAAGACAGCAATGTACGGTCCTATTCATCTTACCTTCTCTCTTTTTTCTCTTTCTTTTTTAAATTCAGTATAGAATTACAGCCTAGGGAATATACCACCCACAGCAGACACACAGGTCTCCCCACCTTGATTAACCTATTGAAATAATCCCCCATAGGTAGTACAGTCTATATGCTTTGCACCACCAGCAACTTTGCACATGACATTTTTTTGATGTGTGTGGGGGCACCCTAAATTTGTAGAGAACCCTTGGGGTTGCTAATTTGATTTCCTAATTTCTGGATTCATTCATTGTACTGAAAATATGCATTTCCTGTAAAGAACCATTGGTTAGGGAAGCTGATGCTGGACTCCAGGGCCTGGGGAGTCCTAGATAAGAACTTTGTTACTGACTTACTTCTCAGATGTCCCCTCTTTGTGGTTTTGTTTGTTTGAGGCAGAATCTTACAATGAAGCCTGGGGTGGCCTGGAATTCATTATGTAGCCCAGGCTGGCCTCAAACTTGTGCAATACTCCTGTCTCTGAGAAGGTTGAGACTATAAATGTGAGCCCCCAGAGCTGAATAAGTCTGTTGTCTGTTTCCCGTGTGTGTGTGTGTGTGTGTGTGTGTGTGTGTGTGTGTGTGTGTGTGTGTGTGTGTGTGTGTGTAAATGCGTGGCATGTGCATATGTATTACATGGCTATGTCTGTGCATGCCAATAAGTACACATGTGGAGACAAGAGGTCAGCACTGAATGTCTTCCTCTGTTACTCCCTGCTTTCTTACTTGTAAGTTTGGCTAAAATTAATTTTATTAAAATGTAATTACATCATTTCCTCCATTACCTTTCTTCTCTCCAACCCCTCCCATCCTTTCCTTGCCTCCTCACTCCCTCTCAAATCAACGGCAATTTTTTTACTAATATATATATGCATATATATGCATATATATGTATATATATGTGTGTGTGCATGTATGTATGCATATATGAATAGGAACCTGCTGTGCCCTCAGGACTGACCACTCTATATTGGATAGCCAATTAGGAAGCTCATCTTTGGAAGAGGCTAATTGGCAAAGAAGCTGTGTTATAGATATACCTGTTGGGGATGGGCACTCATGATCTGTTGATCTATGCTGTGTTTTTCTGCCATAGTCTTCATTTGCTGTAGCAAGAAGCTTTTTTATGGTGAGGGAGGAGGACTACACTTAACTGTGGGTATAAGGATAGACTCTAGAATGCAGATAGTATTTATGCTGGTCCAGCAAGGTGGCAATAGCAGGTACTCTTGTAAGATCCATGCATCACTAACCTTGAGTAGTGAGATGAGCTGCTAGTTTGTCTCCACTTTATTTTAAAGCAGGCTCTTTCCCTGAACATGGAACTTACTGATTCAGATGGACTAGCTGATCATTGAGCTTCTGGGATCCTCTCGACTCTGCCCAAGCACTGGGATTACAAGTCCCATGTCTGGGTTATTACACACATGCTGGGGATACAAATCTGGGTGCTGCTGTTTGCTCAGCCAAGTACTTTGCCCACTGAACCATGTATCCCAAGCATAGCTCTCTTTATAACTGTTAGATTACCATTGGTCATTAATCATGTGACCGGGCTACAGTGAATACCCTCTCAAATGTTGATGCACATATCAATTCCTTGTGGTTTTTGATGCCTACCTTGCATCTCTGAATTCTGGTTCTCCATATGTGTCCTTCATTGTGGCCTGGACATCATGACAATCTGCTTTAAAGGAATCAAGCCTGACAGCTCATTACTTGTAAGCGGTCCTTCTGTTCACCACCTCCCCATCTCTGCACCAATGTGGTTAAATTGTCTTTATTTCACCATTTTACTGGCTGCCAAAGACGAAAGCAATCAAAACCCATAAATCCTGAAATGCTTCCATTAACCAATCAGAAGCTGTCGTTGCTCTCACAGCTGCCCTAAGAGGGGCCATTTTTGGTAGCTTAAACTAAATTCTTATGTATCTGTCCACCGGGGATAGATACATTTTAGCTAGTTAAAAGGGTTTTCAGCTTTGCAGTTAGCTCTAACAGTGCAAAAAAACTCCTTTCTGCACCTTTCAAAATCTAAAACAGGTTTGGCAATTTTCTTGTTCCTTCTTGCAAGTTCTAGAAGTTGATTGCACTTGTGAATCTCAAACCCAGTGAAGGAGAAACAGGCTTTGAAATCTCACACTTGGAGACAATCAAAGGAACCAGGAGAGAATTTGTAGCCATCCCAACACATCAGGCAACACTAAGATAGATCGGGCAGCAATGACTGACATGTGTCATGGAGAGATTCTCCCCTGCTCTATGGCACAGACTTTGACATTTAAATTGCAGGCAGCCCTGGGTCTGTTCCAGGAGCTGCTCGTGGTTGAATGCAGTTCTGATCACTTACTTGAGGGGCGCAGTGGGGATAACGAGGGGGGGGGGAGAAAAATCAAATTGTTCTAGGAAATCATGTTTAATGTAGAAATCTGGTTAATATTAAAATGCAATCTGCAGTTTTCAAGTATTCTATTCCTCAAGGAAAATATCTCCTGTTCAAGGGACTGGAGCAGTAAGCAACCTCTTATTACATCACTTCCTATGTCAGGCCCAACTAGCATTCAAAACGTATTACCGTATTGATAATGCTAATTTTAAAATGATGCCTTCTTTTTCCCTTTGGTTAAAGGGTCTGGGCAAAATTCCAATCATATGGATCAATTTAGCTCTAGACGGAGCTCGCCCCACTGATATTTCACGCACTATATAGAATGTGGTTCTTCCATATGCTCAGAAATAGGAGTCCATGTCTCCCCACTTACCACACAGAATTGTATTTCCAAGGGATTTATCTATCTGAAGGGCTTTAGAAAAGAGGGTATCAACATATCCAACAGGGAGAGACACCATCATGCAGTCTCTGATCTTGGGATTGCAAAGGAGTTAGGAACTGATGTCTGAAACCCAACCCTGTGCCATGTTCAAATCAGCTAGACGTCTTTCCTGTAAGTTTGGCTGGCTTTTGCCACAGTGGCTCTCATCACCAAAAGGACATGTCGCTGTGCTGTAGCCATTGGTATTTATGCTTTCATCCAGTAATTATTTTCTGAAGTGTCTTAGAACACCGACTCTGATGGCTTAGGAGAACAAAGCCTTTATAACTCTCTATTTCATATGTAGTTGTTTGGTATTCTCATTTTATCCTGTGGCTGTGATAAGTGTCAGGACCATAAGCAGGTTAGGGGACAAAGGGGTTTATTTAAGCTTACAAATTACAGTCTATTATTGAGAGAAGCCAGGCCAGGACCTTGAAGCAGAAATCATGAAGAAACACCACTTGCTGGTTCACTCACAGGTTTATGCTTAGCTAGCTTCTTAGCACCCAAGGACCATCTTCTTAAGGAATGATACCACCCACAGTGGACTGGACACTCCTGCATCTGTTAATAAACAAAATACTCCCCTTTACCCATACCCACGCAGGTGTCTACAGACAAACATGAGCTCAGCAGTCCCTCAACTGACATTTTCTTTTCAGGTGACTCGGTGTTGCATTGACAGTTAAAGGTAACTTGGATACTTGGCATTTCTACTTTAGAACATTAATGCTCACGAGAAAAGGTAAATATGGAAAGATGCTGTATTATAGACATGGAAAGTGCAGTGTTATAGACCAGAAGGAGGCAATTTCATCTGTTTTGAGTCCTTCCTGTTCTTTGGAGTCAATAGGTGACCTGCCAGGCAGAGGTTGTCATGCTTAATGTGGAGTTAGAAGTGACAAGAGATAGATGACACGAGAAAATTGACTTCCGTGTAGATCTGACTAATTCATCCTTTTTACTTAGTTTTTGTTTTGTTTCTTAAATTTACCCCAGAGAGGAAATTTTCTGTTGACATCTACCATTTGTTTTTCCAATTATGAGTTCAAAGAGAGGAAATGAGCCTTTTCTTGTTCTAACAATGGGTGTAGAGTGTAGGCTTTGTAGTAGTGCTGGAGTCTACTCAAGTGTAATGTTACAATGAGGCTTTATTCAGCCTCACTTTCTAGTCATGCTTGCTATTTTCCAGGCACCTTCTCAAGTGATCTATATATAACTTAGCAACTCTATAAAACACTTATTATTTTTATCCTCATATTCCAGTCTAATGGGGATGCCAAGAGACCCAGTGGTTTTCTTCGAGTGAAGCATAATTGATATTGATTAGGAAACCATAATAAGCCTATGTACACAGAAGTAGAAGACAAGGGACATAAAGAGTTCACTAGATGACGGAGACGACATGCAAGGGAGTTTGCCTATTCTTTAAGCTTGGTATCGTAGACTATGGAAACTGCGCAGTGGGTATAAGTGACATGTTAGAATGTATGATACTACAAAGATGTTTATATGCTTTGAAATAATCCTGCTTCATGGAATTATCTTAAAGGAATGAATTTAGGAAAATCTAAAATCATGGCATGTATTAAAGGGGAAATGTTAGCCACGCCTTCTTGGGGGCTGGCACAGGTGACACAGACCACACACAATAGGGCGTGGTCAGTGACATGGCAAGACCTTAAATATGAGAGTCATATGAGGTGGCACTCTCTGTTCCATGGTTCACCTGGTTTAGAGGACTGACTCGTTGCATCAGTTCTTTCCTATTAAAACATCTGTTCTTCAAACTTGGTCTGACTCCTTTGAAGTATGCATTATTTGCGCCCCAATTTAGTGTATAGGTATATTATTCATAAAATGAATGGGAAACATATAAACCCAAAAAGATAATGTCTTGGGGGCTGGAGAGATGGCTCAGAAGTTAGAAGCAATGGCTGTTCTTGCAGATAACTCCACTCTGTTTGTCAGCACCTCATATGGTGGCTCACAACTTTCTGTAAGTCTAGTTCCAGGGTCCTTTACTGGCCTCTTCATGTACCTGCAGCAATGTGGGCCACATACACACACATACACACACATACAGAAACACACACACACACACACACACACACACACACACACTTAATAAAAATAAAATAGATCTTCTTAAAAAGAGACAATATCACCCCCCACAAACACATAAAGTATCTATTTAACTGACTGCCTAACTAACTAACTAAAGTGAGAGCAATGTGAGGAATGACGCATGAAGTTGACCTCTGGCCTCCACATGCACACATAGGCTCCTTCCTATGTGTGTATATACATGTATGCACAGTAACATACACTTGTTTAAAAAGAAAAAATGGTTTGATTGCAGTTGTTCTGGTATTTTTTAAATATATCAGAGGCTTCCATATGTTCTGAGTTAAGACAAGGAAGCCAGAACTATAGGAGACATTGGAGGGGATTAGCTGGTGAGTGGATTTGATAAAAAACATAGTGAATGCATGTATGAAATTATCAACAATAAAAAGTAAGCGATAGAAAGGACAGTTAGCTGACAGAGTGAGTGTCAGAAGGGATTAAGAAAACTTGGGATCAATAACTGTGGGGAGAACTTAAAGTATTAAGTGGGGAGGGTGTATACATTTTTAAAAGACAGTATAAAACAAGAAAACTGCAAGAGACATCTAAGAGCTTCTAAAAAGGGGTTGAGAGATGTTTGCTATTTTTTCCAGGATATATAGAGAAGTTAGATTGGGGAGTTCATCCAGTTGATATCTCTAAAGAGACTGGTGCAATGAAGAAAAGGTTGTAACTATGAACAGCAAAGAAATATTTCACATGATAACTTCATACTAAAGTGATCCTGTTATAATCAAAGAACATAATAGGAGAAGAAAAAGACGTGAAAAGAAATAAAAATGATAATGGAGACCAAGAAGAGAGAAAGAAAGGATTATGTCTCCATAGAGACAGTTGGCAGCGGATGGTCAGTGCCTGTCTCTAGTTCTTTACATTCACATTCCTTTAAAAATGCCATATATTGCTCTGTAGTCACCATATTTAAGATATTGTAGTGCTGTGACGTATGGACAGTGAGCTCAGGCAACTCTGAAAATTACTCACCTAGTCCTCAAATAACTTCTTTTTAATCTGGCCCAGCCTAGCTGAGTGACAAAGAAGAGAGGACCCCATTAGATTAAAAAGACATCATCAGTATAACACATAGCATCGGATTATCACTCCTCAGCACAGCTTTAAGGCGGATTTCAAAACAGTGTTGTAAGCCAAGGTTCAATGAACTATGTATGAAAAACCCAAGTGTGTGTGTGTGTGTGTGTGTGTGTGTGTGTGTGTGTGTGTGTGTGTGTGTGTTCATGCATGTGGAAGCCAGGTGTCACTGTGAGGTATCATTCCTCATGGTACTGTCTACATTGCGTTTTAGAGACAGAGTCTGTCACTGAACCTGAACCTTGTTTGTAGGCTAAGCTGGCTAGCTAGTGACCCCAAGGATCCTTCTGGGGGTTACAGCCATGTCTCATAACAACAAACTTTTTAACCTGGGCTCTGCAGAGTTCTCTGCAGGTGGAACTCATGACCTCATGCTTGCATGACAAACCCTTTGCCAATTGAAACCACCTCCCTAGCCTGCTGCTTGATATTTAATAAATGAAATTTTATTGGTGCACAGTTGCATCCATATATTCATGGTGTATACCGTGGGGTTACAGCTGTGGAATTGGTGGTTGTTGAGTCTGATGTGGTTGTTAAGCTATGAGACATTAGGTTGCTACATATAGAAAGGGTTTGTGGAGTCCTATGCCACAGTTGGAAGCTATGCAGCAGTAAACACAACATACGTATTCATGGAGCTTTTTTCACTGAGACATTTGTTTCCCATAATGATGGAAAATTTGATGTCTTTGTACCAGCAACTGTAGATGAAATGGATACATTGGAAGGCAGAATCAAGCTCATTCTAAACAATCAGGAGTTCATGGTAAAAAGCTCCGAACTAAACTCTGTTTGAAGATGCCAGGTTTAACAGTCTCCATGGGATTACAGATGGGTATTCTGTTTTCTAGACAATTTCTTGTCCTTAGATTGCAGCCTTTCCCCCTTGTAAATCCAACCCTGCAGTGAGGGTTCTTGGTAGCATGCATCTTTCCAGTGCTGCTGGAGGACTGACAATGGGATACAAGGTGTTCTTGGTTTGTGCCCAAATGCCCCCAAAATGTCCATGTAGAGAGATATACACAGTTGACTTTAAAATTATACCTCAGCAGAAAGAATGTAGACTAACTTGATTACAGCAATTGAAAAGGGGGCAGTAGCTGCCTCATCATATTAAGGGCTTTGAGAGAAAGAGAGGAGAGAGAGAAAGAAACAAAAATCCCCTGTCTCAGCATATCAGGTGTGCCTCAGTTCTAATGAAGAGCCTGCTTTTTTGTCTTAATAAAAAAAAAGAACTGGACCAGTCTGTTTCTACATTCTCCTCTTTGAGAATTAAACACAGACAGAGTTTGCTTAACTTAGGCATGTCTAATCCAAGGAAGGACAATGGCTATTATGTCCAACTGCTTGAATATTGTCGCCTGGCATCACAATCAGGTGACTCGTGCATAGTTAAAATGCCAGTCCATGGATAGTGTCCCAAATTGTGACAAAACCGTTAGAAATGGTTGACTCAGAAGGGCAGAGTAGTTTTTTCATTCTGGAGCTGAGGAATTGAGTTTCTTTATATTCTAATTTCCAAACTAATTTGTTTATTAAACTAAGAACTTCTGCTATGAGCACTGTGATTAATTTCTCTAGCCTCAATGGTATTATGGTATTGGACTTCTTCTTCTTCTTCTTCTTCTTCTTCTTCTTCTTCTTCTTCTTCTTCTTCTTCTTCTTCTTCTTCTTCTTCTTCTTCATCATCATCTTCCTGTTTTTCTTCTTCTTAATCCTCTTCATCCTCTTCTTCCTCCTCCTTTTCTTTTAACATTTTAAATTCTGGATGTTTACTGTAGAGGTTGGCCATAAAAGGGGCCAGGCAGAAGTAGAATCCAGAATTTGCTGTGGATTGCATGAGATCAAAGAGAGACTCTCTCTCTCTCTCTCTCTCTCTCTCTCTCTCTCTCTCTCTCTCTCTGTGTGTGTGTGTGTGTGTGTGTCTCTGTGTGTGTGTGTGTGTCTGTGTATTTGTGTGAGTGTGTCTGAATATGGTATATATGTATATATGTGTGCAGGTACATGTCCATGTCTGTGCAGATGTCTTTGTATCTGCACATAACAGAAGACAACTTTACGTTTGTTTTTAAGGTTTTTGTCTACCTTGGCTTTTGAGACAGGGTCTCTCATTGTCTTGGGGCTTATTTAAAAGAGGGCATTAGAGTTTGAAACAAGGTCCCCCTGTTTGTCCAGCAAGATCTTAAGTTCTGAGCTATCTCTCAGTCTATGGGTCATATCCTACTACTGTATTTTAGATAATTCCCTGGTATTAATTAAATTAATAATAATAAATAAAATTAGGAATTAATTCAAATTTAGTGGCTTAATTCATTTACTACTTATAATACACTGACAGGACAACCAAGCATGTGAACAATAAATGGTATCTTCCCTCTGTAAAGAACCCAGATGGAGGGAGGGGATTTACATAGAGACAAAGTTTGTGGTAATTCAAATTCCCATGTGAATTCCTCAGCTATGGCACTGTTTGAATTGCCAATAAAGATGCTAAGGCTATGAACATCAGTGAAACAAACTCCCAGGAATAGCAAGTGTACATCCGTAGTAGAAATGAGCACTGTTTAGCCAAACACATTTTTTCCTTGACTTCTACCTTTGCTGAAGGCCAAAAAGACGCGAGTGGTCTCTATCCTGACATTTATCATTGTACACATTGTGCTCCAGGTAAGAGTATTAAAGTTGCTTAAGTCCATATCTTTGCAGACACCCAATTGAAAGAAGACTGGAATGCATAAATTATGTGTGTAGCTGTGTATTTTGATTAAATAAGTTGTGCAAGGGGAATTCATTTCTTTGCTTTCTTTTTCATTTCACTCCAAAATGATAATCTTTATAATGGCATCCAGGGGAATTTTGTCAGTGTTTTATCTTCTAACATCAAAATAGGAGCTGCACACCAGAGTTAAGTCCATTTCTTGTGGATACAAATTTTGAAAGGTTGTTGAAAATGGAGCCACAGCTCGTATTTTACCTACTAATAAAGTCTTTATTATTTTATTAACAATGTACACATCAGTCATAATCAAGAATGATGAGACCAGAAATATATCCCTTGTGGAAAACTGTAATAGCTATCAAAAGATTCTGAATTTGAACTGCATTACATTAGGTCTTCCAATGTAGACCTACTGTAACTCAGGGCCTGCTTACACAAACACTGTTAAGATTTTAATGCACTTTATGATATTAATGATGGTCTTATTACATGACAGTATGCCAAGTTGTAGAGTGGGATATAAAGTGAGCTTTATGCCATATTATCTAAATACAAAAGGTTGGTTTTCTGAATATGAGTGGACATAGTTACCTTCTAAAATCATTTTAGCATCTATGTTCTGTACAGTATTTGTTTGACTGTGAGGTTCATCTTTTCTTCAGGGCAAAGGACAATGATATTGATTATATATATATATATATATATATATATATGGTTAACATAAAAAATTAGCTACAGAAATTTCTATAAGAAAGAGCACCATTGTAGAAAAAAATCATTTGTTAAATTATTATGATCTATCATGAAACCTAACCAGCTTTCTAAGCAGTCTAGAATGTAGTTATATTCTTTTCATTATTACTGAACACACATTTATTTTATTCAACAGAAAATGGCTGGGGGTGGACAACTAGATTTTTATTCCAGATGGCACAAAAACAGCAAGGTCACATGTGAAGCCAGGCTGTCCTGTTAGGAGAGAACTCAAAATTTATCGCCTCTCTTTTAGATTATGGAATTTATTTTATTTTATTTTTTTTATATTTCCCTGAACCTTTTTGCTTACTGTCCATGGAAGAGGTACAGTTGATTTTAGAAGCTGACCTGCTTAGCTGTGACGGTCTGGCCCTGCCTCCACTCTTCTCCCAGCTTTGTGTGTATTGATGTCTTTCTTCTTGGTTTCAGATTAGTGTGGCAATGTGCCTCCTCACCAACTTTTTCTGGCAGAGGTGGAAAGCAAGCAGCTCATTTTTCAAAAACGTTAGAATCTGTTTTCTACCTTGACCTGTTCCAAGAGTTACCTCTCTCCTGCAGCCTCTCAAGATTTTCATAATTGTCTGTTCCCCAATTTTCGTAATTTGTAAACACTGTGAAATGGCTGCCAGACATTTACCATAGCAAAAGTGGAGAAAGGGCGGGGGTGGGGGTGGCGGGGGCGGGGGCGGGGGGCACCAGCTTCCTTAAACCATTTTTACATTTGACTTGGGAAGAAAGCTGGGTCGGTGCCCACTGCTGTTAAAGGTTCAGGCGCGGGACTCAAAGTGATTTTTCTTAAGGTGTCACCGCCACACACAGCCACCACGTGTTCTTCTTGGCTCCAGCTCTGCTAAACTGCCTAAGTTTGGAAGGTTGTACCTTTCCATGGTTGACATCCATCTTTCTCTGCCAAGGTGAGGGCGGCACATGCTGCACGCTTTCCTGTCCCCTCTCTCCGAGCTAATCACCTTGGATGAGACCACTTACTTCTCAGTGAGTCTAGGGGTGTTGCCCGAAAAAGGGCCAGGATAGTCATAGCATCCAGAGGCATGCACAGTGGAAAACAAGCCTTCATGTTAACAGGAGTTGAAACTGCCAGGAGAGTATGCCTCTGCTTGTGTCCTTAGGCCAAGCTGCTTGTGGTCCGACTGACATCTGGAGCCAGCATAAGAAAGGTGAAAAAAAATCATGAAGGTTTGAAAATATACTTTGGGCCAAGTGGAGGGAAAAGAAAAGCAGTAAGGAATTCTGTAGATACTTATCAGATAAAATATACAATTTCGGGGTAATTTGTTGTTTATTGAATACACTTAGTTTGGTTTGGTTTGGGTTTGGCTTTGGGATAGCATCTAATCTAGCCCTGGTTGATTTCTTTTTGATAGGGTCTAATCTAGTAGTGTTGGCCTTTAGCTCATTTTTTAGGATCGTTGAGGATGTTCTTAAATCTCTTTTTAAATGTTTTCCTTTGAACTTTTATTTTATGAGTGTGGGCACTTACCTGCATCTCTGTCTGTCCACTACTTGCGTTGCAGTGCCCCTGAAGCAAGAAAAGGGTTTTCTCAGACTAGAGCTATAGACAGTTGTGTGCTGCCTTGTGGGTGCTGGGACTCAAAACCACATTTTTCCAGAAGAACTGAAAGTACTTATAACTGTTGAGTCATGTCTTCATCTCCTGACCTTGGATTTCTGATTCTCCTATTTCACCTTGGGACTGGAGAAGTGTATCCACTACCAGTGTTTATGTAGTGCTAGGTATCGAACCCAGGGCTTGGTATATGCCAGACAGGCATTCTACCAACCCCTGACTCAAATATTTTAAAAGATATATTGATAAAGGGAGCATGTCAATAAAACAAACAAAGCAATTCTAGAGTTCTATGCTTTTCCACCTAGGTCCTTTAAGTCAAGTTAAATGTTCTGATCATGACTTCAATCCCAGTATGCTTCTCTGATTTTGACTCCATGCTAATTTCAGTGAAAGGCTTCTTATCATATATTATGTGCAATGAATTCCATCATGTCGCATACATCTAAGGGCAGAGAAAGAATTCCAGAATCATCACCAATCATCTATCAATCAATGTCTCTGTTCTCCGCCCCCCCACCCACTCCATTGCAGCACTGGAAATTGAACTCAGTGCCTTTCACAGGCAGGACAAATCTCTACCTACTAAGCCTCAGCTTTAGAAATACTCTGAGCCTGGTCATGACTTATTCCAATCCAGTCAACAATTCTCCTGTTTCAACCTACTTTGTACTTGAGATTTCAGGTCTGCACCACCAGGCCCAGGCTCTTTCATGTATTTTTAATAGCTAACATGCCATCTATTTAGCTGAAAATATAAACAAAATTAACAGTTAGATCTTATAAAGTAATTGTCTAAAACCTTCAGCCAGCTAAATGTATGTTAAAGCATCAGGGCTAGTTTGTTAAGAGATGGCTCTGATTTTCTCAAGACTGTGGCCATCTGTTTTGCCCTCTGCCTCCTCACTGTCTGGGTCTGATGTTTGAAAGCAGATCTGCCTAGATTGAGCTGTGACATTAGGCAGAGGACAGCAGTCGCTGTTAAAACCTCCCCAGTTCCCTTTTTTGCTGTCCTTCAAGATGTGGTTAGTGTCTCACAGAGGTACCATCCAAACTGGAGGACCAGGGAACTGTTAGGTGGCCCCCAGCATCCCAGGCTGCAGAGATCAAGAAGAGGAGTTGAGATGGAGTTCAGAACACACTGGAAATGGCTGGCACAGAAGCCAGGCCCTTCCTCTCCAGTAAGAAATGGTGTTTCCATTTAAATTCCATTCTGTCTGTTCCTAATAGTGCTTAGGAACTTACCTATTTCGCTTCACTCTTTAACACTATATGTATTTCACACATAACACCTTATTTTTTCCTTTGTTGCTTTGGATGACACAGAGTACATTTCTCTATTATTTGTTTTTGTAGTTTTTTAACATATATATATATATATATATATATATATATATATATATATAACCACTTCCCCCTTAATTTTTAGCTGGTATCTCAGATATGCCCAGAACCTCAGTGTAGTTTATCAAGACTTTAACACTGATGCACCCCAGCAACCTGAGGACATTGTGTCTTTCAGTGTTAATCTGCTTCATGACTCACTATACTTATTTTCTATTTGATTTGTCTGAAGTACATTTGAATGGTAAAGTTTGGCTTATATATTTTCCTTGGGGTTTTTAGAAGCTCAAGCTGCACCTTGAATTAACAGCAACGATACCCACATTTCACTATATCTTTTTAAACCTTGTTTGTTTTGTTTCTGGTATTGTTAGACTCTGGCTGACTTTGCTGGTCTCTTGAAACATCAGGCTGCTATCTTTAATATCGTTGACAGTTTTTTCACCCTATAATTGCAGCCTGCTGAACAAGCACCCGCATAGTCTTATAACTAATAATTTAAGAATTATTTACATTTTATCACATACTGGGTTTTGTTAGCTTTTATTTCTTATCTTGCTTCATTCCTTTTATTATTTAATTTTGCTGAAAAGCATAATGTGGTGACTCAGAGAGACCTTTAGGGAGTGGTTGTCAGATGGTCCCCCTGGTTTCAATTCCCTTCTTCACAGACAGTAGGTTCCTTGGTGAGGCCCCTGCCTTGTCTTAGCTGTTTTCATCTTCTCCCACTCTCACTGATATGTCTAATCCAGGCATTTGCTTGTCTTCATCTGGAGCTAGCGTTTGCATTTAGTCTGCGGCCTCATCTGTTTATTTTTCTGACTCTAGAGAATTCTTTCTAATGTTTCTATAGAAACCTCATCTTCAAGATCCTCTCTACTCTTGGTTTCGGGCCATCTCCTTTTACCTTCCTTGTGGCTTAACTTCTTTCATACATTTTTAACATATAAATATGATAAGCACTATTTATTTCTGTTTGTATCAGTTTCATATTAACTTTTATACAAAGTGATAGGTTTCATTATGGCATTTTCACATAGAGGTGTTGATTTTGCTCTTGTTTGCTCCCTCCCCCACTGTCCTCCTTACCCTTACCCCACTGTCCTTCTCCATCTCCCTGCCCCCCTTTTCATTCTCCATCTCCTTCCCCTGGTCTCTCCCACCTCTTCCTGCTTCCCTCCCTCCTGCTAAATATTACCCTGCTGCATTCACAGCCTATGTACTCTATTTACCTCTCCAAAAATTAAACACCACTCCCTACCAATCATTCTAATCAACAAATTAGCTAATCAGTTGAATAGAAAGTTCTCAAAAGAAGAAATACAAATAGCTCACAAATCTTTTGGAAAAAAATGTTCACTATCGATAGCTATCAAAGAAATGTGGACTAAAACTGCTTTGAGCTTCTATCTCACCCAACACAGAATGCTTAGCTTCAAGAAAGCAGACTGTAATGAGTGCTGGCGAGCATTTAGGGAAAGAGGATCCCTCATGCACAGCTGGCAGGAGTGAAGACTGGAGCAGCCACTGTGGAATTTAGTGTGGGCGTTCCCAAAAAGCCAAATGCAGATGACATGCTCATTGTCACAGTCATCACAGACACAGGTCCCTAGAACTTGTACTTCTAGCACCCTGCATAACTACACACTACACTCTAAGTACTACAAAACTACATAGTAATTATAATATCAGAAATATATTACTATAATGCCAGCTACAAACTTCTGGCCAGAGTTCCCAGTGAATCAGGTAATATTCTAAGTGTCTGGCATTATTTTTAGCTCATTTAATCTTTAAAACAAACAGTGTTGATCCTCACAGAACCACTGAAATACTAGTGGCTGGGTGTGCTGAAACACATATGTATTCCCAGCACTTGGGAGGTGGAGGCAGAACCATCAAATACTCAATGCTAGACTTTGGCACAAAACAAATTTGAGGCTGCAGGAGATTCTGTCTTTAAAAATAAACAAAAAGACAAACAAAACAAAACAAAATGAAAACCCTATATGCAGATGAGAGAGAAATGAAGTACAGAAAGAGAAACTGAGCCTGGTCCCTGATGTGCTATAATTACCATTGAAAGAGCATTCTAGTTGCTTCCATGTGTAGCTATGGAATACCCTAACCCATACAGGAACCCCACTATTTCAGGTTTCTGGAGTCAGTAGCTACTGGTGGAAGGAAACACTTCAGAGCAAAGACATAGGTCCATTTCTAAAAAAAAGATTAGCAAAATCTTGCCCAGTTTTGCTTTCAATTGTTTTTTAAATTGCCAGTGTTCTCCAACAGGCTATGAAATGCTTGGCTGTGTGTGAAGTTGTGGGGGACTGGACCCTTGTCAGGATTCTGGTATATAAGCTTAGCTTTGCTGATGGCACTAAAATGTCACTCAGGATTATTTTTCCCATTATTATTTCATAGTACATCATGGTTCAACAAGCTTAAGCGCTGAGAGTTAAGATCATTTTATACCACCACTGTAGGTACTTTGTACATTTAAAGTCTTATCAATCAACTAATTCTCTACACACACACACACACACACACACACACACACACACACACACACACACACATACACACACATACATACACACATACACACACACACAACACACATATACATACATACACACACACACAACACACATATACATACACACACACACACAACACACATATACATACATACACACACACACATATACACTCACCACTCTTCCCTCTTAGTATATCCCTTAACTACACCTACATAGCATAGATCTCAAGTTCTCTTCTGTAAAATTTAGAATGAAGCCTCGAACAGGTATAAGTCTTTATACTAAAACCTATGCCAAAAGTACCCAGAATTTAGAAAAACTGGGAAATTGACAGACATCCAGAAATATTCTGACAGAGCTAGCACACTAACAATAGAGGGCAACATTAGAGGAAACCAACCTAACCCTTAGAGGAAGCCAATCTAACCAATCAGCAGATTGTCAATGGGTGATGACCAATACCGGGTCCTTTTGAGATGAGGTCATTAATCTTGTAGTCTTCTAAATACCATTTCCTTCATCTAAATATATGTTCCCTGTGTTCCAACCCGTATTGATCCACATGCAGAGAGCATAGGGCTTCAGAGGAGAGTACCTTTAAACCATGTTAGAGAGAAAAACCAGCAGCAGTCTGTGGAGATTGCTCAGAGGTTAAAGCATTTATCCCTATTCTTCCAAGAGACTTGAATTTGGTCCGAAGCACCTACATTGAACAACTCTCAACCACTCCAACTCCAGGAGATCCAAAATCCTCTTTTGACCTCTCTGTACACCTAGAAACATGTGGTGTACACACACACACACACACACACACACACCTTTAAAAAGAAGCTCCAGTAGAGTGGTGGCTACTGCTAGAAAACTGGCTACTGATAAATGAGAATTTAGAGAAGAAATCCCATGACTAAGACTCCATTTAGCACAGTAAGATTTCAACCAGAAGAAATACACTGTTTTTATTCCAGCTCCAACCTTTGCAGAAAAGGTAACCTGAAGAAAGTGCTGATGATGTCTTTAATAATCTACGACCCTCAGTTGACTTGTACCCAATGGTCTAGTTCTGTGAAACCCCAGGTCAAGTGGAATTGCCAGAAGAGCTCATGAAAGTGTGGAGTGGAGGGAAGGGGCCCATCTCATTCAGTAGGTCTGGTGTGATGAGGTTAATTAGCATTTCTATCAAATCTCTGGGTGCTGCCAGCACTGTTTCTCTGGAGACTCAACTCTGAGCACCAGATTGAGGCTTTAGATAACTGAACTTGAAGAGGTGAGGACCAAGATGTGGTCATCACTCCCCACCCCATGTGCCTCATGATGTTGTCCATTAATCTTTCTCTTCTTCATTAGCTCAGTTCTTTTTGATACAAATTCAGTCTTCTCCTCCATATCTGTTGTCCTGCTCTGGGTGCTTGCTATATGACTGCTGATATCTACAGGGCAATGCAGCTGTAAATTAACCCCATGAGACCCTCACAAGGTTGGGTCCACTAACATTTCCTTGTGGAAGGAGAGAAGAGCTCATGAGATATAGTAGTTTTTAATAATTCCTAGCATGAAAGACTCTTTGGGGTGTGTGACTACCTATAAGATGTCCATGGTCCTATAAGTATCCCAGTTAAGCACCCTGGTGCACCAAGTCAGACTTAGTGAAAACATTTCTTTGATCTGGTATTGCTTTCTCTGTTAGAGTGATTAGAATTAGGTTCTAGGAAGACTTATTTAGCAACTTTGATGGCATAGTGATATGTCTTAAAATGCATAGCTGGTAATTCCCATAACCAAATTCTTCCTGAGACTGTTTAGGATACATTGTAAGGCATTCTAGCCTCCTGTCTACTTTCTTGGATTCCTATGTGCCTTCATCAACTAGGAATATTGCCATGCATTGTAACAAAATTACCCTAATGATTTAATGCTTCATTCCAAATTCAGTGTCCCCCAAGTTAGTGACTTAAAACAATTAGCAATGATCATCACTCATGAGTCTACAGATATGCAGGATAATTCTCTGCTCTTATAACATCTTAGTCTGTGGGGAGTTGATTCAGTAGGCAGCTCCCCTGATCTTCGGTTAATTCTCTGGGGTGTTAGGATGTGGGCTTACTTTGAAGTGGTCTAGGATGACTACAGCTGAGGAAATTGGGCTGACTTCACATGGCTTTTTGTTATATACAGACTGGACCAGGCTGGTGGTCATGGAAGTGGCAGGATTTGGAAAGAGAACTGAGGCACTCAAGGCCTCTTGTGGTCTAGAGTTAGGATTAGCTTGCCATTACATTTGCCACTTTCTATCAGGTAAAGTAATTCTTGTAACCACAGGTGGCAGACTCTATGAAGTTACTAGAAAAAGAGTATGCTCTCAGGAACAATATTAATTTGGACCATCATTGCACTCAACTTGCCACAGAAAACAATGCAAAATCCTTTTAAACCTATTATGCAGATTAATTATCTCAAAGGCTAGGAAGCCAAAATGCAGCAATGACTACTAAGCCAGTTGACTGAATGTCTCAACAATGTTGTCAAGGTCACAGAAACTTTCCAGCTTCCCTCTCAGCTATTCTGGGTTTCTTGGCTCATAACACAGGCTGGCTCACATCAAGGTCTCCAACAGCTATCAGCAGCATTTGAAGGAATATGCATCAATGCTCATATTTGGTGGATTCCTTTATCCGGAAGCTTACAGAAAACCGTCCTTTGTGTCACTGTGTTGACTTGAACTGTCTTACACCTTCCCAGTTCCAAACTAATCACTTGTTTTGGATTCCAAGTAGGAGACTTCCCCATCAAAAGCATGATTTCTGAAATGATGGAAATGCTCCTTAACCACTCATCTGTAAATGATTCTAGAGGTATGGCTATCCGGGGATAGCTTTTTCAGGTTAACAATATCACAAAATCCTCAACTACTGAGGTTCTTTAAGTCATCTTTAGTGTTGAAATTCTCTCCCACCATGCTCCACTTCCAAGTACTTTTTCTTTAATCCACACTCAACCACACTAAGAATATAAGGACAGAACTTGCTTTTCACCGGTCTCTTTATAGTAAATACTGTATTCTACCACAAAATTCCCCAAGCAATTTTGCTTTGTTTAATTATTGGCTACATTAATTTCCTAGCTACAAGGGAAGCTGGATAAATGAGAATTTCCATCTACTGTTTCTTGAATGAGGCACAAATTTTACTATGTATGAAAGAAATAAAAAAGAATGGCTATTGTATCTCCCAAGCATCAATGCTCTAAAATTTTGTCTTTCTGAGAAAAGTCAATGCACAGAACTAAAACATTGCATTTATGCAGTTGAGCAAACTAGTCCATTGAGAACATGGGCATTTTTTTAAAAAAAGGACTTAAGGGTTTTTATCGCATGTGTGTAATTGTTTGCCTACTCATCTGTATCTATACCCTGTGTGTGCAGGACCCTCAGAGGGCTGAACAGAGAGTCAGATTCCCTTGGAACTGGTGTTTGGTGTTATGGACAGTGGTGAGTCACTATGTGGGTACTTGTAATGGCTAGGTTTTTTTTTTTTGTCAACTTTAAACAAGCTAGAGTCCTCAGAGAAGAGGGGGCCTCAATTGAGAAAATACCTGCATAAGACCTGGCTATAGGCAAGTCTGTAAGACATTTTCTCAATTTGTGACTTATGGAGGGTCCAACCCATTTTATGGGTGCTGCCATCCCTGGGCTGGTAGTCCTCGGTTCTATAAGAAGGCATGTTGAGTAAGCCATGGAGAACATGCCAGTAAGCAGTACTCCTCCAAGGTCTCTGCAGTAAACTCCTGGTTCTGATTTCCTGCCCTGCTTGAGTTCCTGTCTTGACTTCCTTTGATGATGTGAAAGTGTAAGATGAATGAACTCTTTTCTTCCCAAGATTCTTTTGGTACTGGTGTTTCATCACATCAACAGAAAACCCAACTTAGAGAGTGTTAGAAAAAAATCCAGGTCCTCTACAAGAACAGTGATAATTCTTAATTGCTTAGCCATCTTTCTAACAGGGGAAGGAAGTATTTCTGAAAAGCAAAATGGGAATTTCTTTACTCAGGCAGTAGTGATAAATTACTTAATGAATTTCACTTGTCAGTCACATAAATAACTATTTGCTGTCTGTGAATGAGTCTTGTGTGGAGGAGTCTACTTGTTCTCCATGAAGTTAAGAGTCCCTAGTTACCATACCCTTACAGGTGACACTTCCATCCTCCTGCAGGTGACATACTTGCTCTCTCATAGACCTTGTATGTAAAAGCTTCCTATTATCACAATGTCAGAGCATTATACAGCAGCTACCCTTGCTTGGGTACTTTAGAAATGGCAGTGGTTGGGTATATATGTTTGTGTGTGTGTGTGTGTGTGTGTGTGTGTGTGTGTGTGTGTGTTGGTTCACATGTACACCCACCTGCTGAGGTCAGAGAACAACCTTAGATGTTCTTCTTTAGGTGTCTTCCCCCTTTGCTTTGAAACATGTCTTTCAATGGCTTGGCACTCGCCAAGTAAGCTATACTATCTAGCCAGAGAGCTTCCAGGATGTGCCTATCTTTCTCTTTCCTCTCACCATCATTGGGCTTGCAAGTATGTGTCATCCATGTTGCTTTTTACTTCTTAATATGAATTTTTGGGACCTGAATTCACACTTTTGATGCTGTATGCACCACCTCTAAATCCCCCACAATAATGTTCATAATACATGTCTCCCCAACTTCTAAACTGTGGTCTCCATGTTTCCTGCTAGATGCCTTTAAAAGACACATCTAAGGAAAAAAAATCACTGGCAGCTGTCTGCCTAAGAGTATGTTACCAGACACTCTGTCTTGCTTATTTTCCCCTAATGGGAAATAAATGATGGGCTATGAGTCACCCATCACCATTCACCATCCTAAGCTCCACTATCAGACGCTCGCTTGAAGGATGGAGAGGCATGTGGTGCAGAAGGCTATGTCAGAAAAGCCCTGAAATGAAGGGTACCTGAAGGTCAATGCATTCCTTCCCCTTGTTCACTAAGCCAGGGCTTCCTCTTTGAGGGGGCTGCGATTTCAGCCCCCTCTATGAGAGGCTTAGTGGAAACAAGAGGAACAATTCGTTTATTTCCCAGTCGGAGTTTACTGTTGCAGGGATGGTTTTAATATACTGAGGATTTTGGCTTCGGTTTCCTGCCTTGAAACTCCAGCAAGTCTCGAACTGTTTGTTGCATCTATGTTGAGAAACAACACAAAGTTGAAGCTAACAACTGGCAAGCATCCCAACCTTTGTGTCATGATGGTCATTAATTAGGGGAAGGGTAATGTGGGGAAAGCTGGCTGATTGGAATCTCTTGTTTGCTGATTTTTTTTTTCCCCTTGAGGGAGGAGCTACCACATGGAGCTCTGTTTTTTTGCAGGTAAAGATTGAGGGCAGGGAGAAGTGATGCATTCTGGGTACATATTTTGTTTCAACTGGCAAATTATCAAAGAAGAATAAATGAAGCTTTATCTTGATTAAGATTTCCACCTCCAAATTTCACTGTGCCAACTAGAAAAATGCCTAGTATAAGAAAACACTGATGAAAAATGTACATGAAATACCCAAGTAACAGAATAGTGAAAAAAGAAAGAAAGAAAAATGTACATGAAATAAACTGTTATATATTTTGGCCTTTCTGATGTAGCTAGAGGCTTATGTTGCCTCTCACCCGGAGGGTGGACTACTCTATAGGAAAACAATACTTTCTGACATTGACTCATTGTAGGAGAATAGGACACTGGTGCTGTGACTTCTGTTGACATTGACGTGTTTTTCTTATATTCCTTTGTACTTTTTAATTGACAGAGTGCTCCAAGCTTCCCATTTCAGTATTGTAACACACACACACACACACACACACACACACACACACACACACACACGCACACACACACACACACACACACAGAGCTACTAAGCGAGATGATTGAAGACATTTATTTTGCCTGATGAGCTTCTGCTTCCTTGGCTCTGGCCACATACTCACAGCCTTTGTTAGTTCTCATCAGTCATGTTACCCTGTGTAACAAATCTACATGGAAACCCCAGGAAATTTCTTTTTAATTGAAAATGCTAGTACAGGCAGGGTGTGGTGGTGTTGTCTAATGTGTCCTCATGACAATGGGGTGTGTGGGAGTGATGTATGGCAGGATCCCACAGGGCATCTCTCCTCAGCTCCTTCAAGTGCCAGCTCAGCTCACCACACCCGATCTTGGTTTGGAAAGTCTTCACAGAACAAGATAATCTCAGGCCAAGGCCTGAATAAGTCCCCTTCTCTAAATGAAAAAAATACATGTGAAACCCCATCCAATCCCACGTTGAGGATCTGGCCAGTTGTTAAGCAGACAGTTGGTTCAGACTCTAGCACGAAACTGGTTTTCTATGTAGATGGGATTGGGTGGTCCAGAGTTAGCACCAGAAGAGTGGAAGCCTGTGTCTGGCAGGGTATACAGATACTCTGTATTTTCCAGCAATGCCTTGGAAATTATTTCCTGACTTATATTGGTGTCACTGCATTTTCCACCTACATTTACAGATACGATTAAAATTTATAGGTCATAGTAATTTGTGAGCAACTCAGCTATATCCATGGAAACTATCAAGGACATTCCTTGATAGTTAAAAATGTGTGTGTGTGTGTGTGTGTGTGTGTGTGTGTGTGTGTGTGTTTGTGTAGGACAATAAGAGACAGACAGACATGTACACACACACACCTACAAGTGTGAATGCATACACACATGGACAAAGAAAGATTAATTTAACACATGTAGAATCTTTAGAAAAATATTTAATTATTTAACAGAAGCAAATATAAAACTGGCCTCTATTGCCCCCTTATAGATATTTCTTTTGGTTTCACTCAATATATATATATATATATATATATATATATATATATATATATATATATATATTGAAAGGCATACCATTCCAAAACAGTCAGCCAGAAAACATTACTGAGTTTCCAGGATAATGACCATAGCAGGGTTGTCCTAGGCCTGGGTTTCTTTGCTAAACCAGATCGGCCAATTTAATAATGGCATGATGGTTAGATGATTGAAAAGATACTCCTAGAATTTTTCTCCTAGAATTTTTTGTTGTTTCTAAAGCCAGCTGCTTCCTGCCCACATGCACTGTCTCTCCTGAGCTCATCTCTTTGTCACTTCACTTATATTTATCTACATCTTAAAATCATTGTTAGATAATGTCATTCATTGTTAGTTTTCTTTTGTTTTAAGAAACTCTTTTCAAAGTTCCATTCTAGGAGACAGCAATTTGGCCATTCCTCATTCTAAGCCATAGTCCACCAGAATTCTATCATTTCTTCACAAAAGAGTTATTTGGTAACTTTTAATAGACAACTATTCACTTAAATAGTATTGTAGCCATGAAAATGATGGTCACATCAGACCCATATATTATATTGTATCTACTTTTCCTTTATACTTTTTATCATTGTTTTTCTTTTATAAAATACTATTTTTGTTGTTGTCAATTCTTGGCAACTTTCCTGTAATAATATTTGATCATATTCACCCCTCCCCACAACTCCTCTCAGATTGGCCCCTACTCCCAATCCACTCAGCATCATGGTCTCTGTATCTCTCTTTCTCTTTTAAACTCATCAAGTCTAGTTTCTGTTGGCCAACTACTCTTAGGTATTGATCCTGTCCTGGGTGGTGGTCAAAATACTAAATGTCACATCATTAACAGCAGCAACAAGGATAATAATAGCAATACAATATTAATAATCTGACCCTCCCTCTCCCAACAGCTATCAACAACCAATAGCTAGTTCCTCAGTTAGGGATGGGATTTCATGCCAATCTCCTCTGCCACATGCTGAGATTTTCTTTGGTTTGAGCTTGTGAAGGTCTTAGGCATACTGTTATAATTACTGTGAGTTCATATGTGCATTTGTGGAAAATACAGTTTCTTTGGAGTCATCCACCATCTCAATTCAGCATTAATCTTTGTCTCAACTCTATTTTATATAAATGTAGATGTCTGATACTAGTGTCTCAAAATGTGTCTAAGGATATTTTGTTTCTATCATCACACTGAATTGAGAATTTTACAATAAACGTCATATTTACATTGCAACCATTTCTTTTCTAAACATTTTAAAAGTTTTACATACATTATTCCTCTTGTGCTTCTGACATAAGACCCGACAGTAGAAACCTCATGGTCAGGTTTACTTCTGATCATGGTTGCAGAGAATACAGTCCATTACATTGAGGAAGTGATGGTACTACTTTTTGGTCCAAGGAAATGGGAGTTTGTGGTTTGTGGCATCTTAACTGATAATGAAGCAGAGATGATACCAGAAGCAGAGCCAGACAATCACCCTCAAGTCCCATCCTTCATGCCTATTCCAATTGCTTTTCATTGCTCTGATGAATTACCACAACTAAAGGTGACTTAGGAAAGTATTTATTTCAGCTTATAGTAGAGAGAGAGAGAGAGAGAGAGAGAGAGAGAGAGAGAGATTCTCTTGTCTCTGTCACTTTGTCAACTGAGCTGTCTCTCTCCCCAGCCCTGATGCTGTATTGATTATCAACACCAGGAATTCGCAAACTACTACTGAAGACTCAGAAACTAAAGACTCTAGGTTTCACAACCCGAATAGTTGATGTCATGTCTCTTCTCCCTCCTTATCTCCTCTCCAACCCCTCTCTTCATTTTTCTCCTACTCCCTATTCAGCTACTCTTTACCATATAAACTAAAAACCAAATTAACCACCTCAGAGTATCAGTTCACAGCATGGGCACGTTCAGAGATGGCTACTGGCTATCCATGACGCTTGATCTGGATTACAGTCAAATTTGATTTATAACTTTCAAAAAAAGACAAAAACAGCCATCTGAGTTATCGTAAGCACAGCAAAAGCAGATTACTAAACACTAAACATAAATGGGCAATGTCACCTTCCTAATCACAGCTGAGACAAAAAAACAGGCTGTGATTGTGTAGCAAGAAGAAAAAAATTAGAACCACAATTGTGCAGAAACTCAGATATTCAAGTGTGTAACACATTCTTGTATAAAAACTGAGAAGATGTCTAATTCTTTGTGGACAATTTAAAGTTTAAGTTAGACAAAAGGTGAGAAAAAATATAGTGAGGTCTTGTTAGCCTTGGAGAGGCAGATGACCTCCTTAGTTTAGAGGATTAACCATCGAAGTGTCAATCTCAGTGCAGAAAGTGTAGGTACCTGTGTTCACATGAGTTGGTATTTGTTAACAATGACACTATGGATGACAAACCTGCTGTCCAGAAAGCATGATCTGCTGATGCCAGTAGTGTAAACACTGGGTCCCACAGTGACCCATTTCCAGATATCATTGCTTTTATAATAAAGTGCCAAACTTCTGGATTTGTAAATATCATAAACCCTTCAATTGTCCCATCAACAACTTTGTGTTAGGGTAATAAAGAAAGTAATTCATTCTGGAAAACAACGTGATCAGAAAGAAGCCTGGCTATGGTTACAGCCCTTTGTTGTGAGGAAGTGAAGCTGTCAGGGACCCAATGCAGCCAGTCACATCCACTGTCAAGGGCACAGAGAGATGGCTTCATGCTTGCTTGTCAGTTACCAGTTTACTCTCTCCTTCTCATTCAGTCAGGGAGGCGATCCAAGCAACCGTGAAAAATGGTGCAGCCCATGGGGTGGTGGCGGCACTGGCAGGTATTCCATCCCAATTAGCACAATCAAGAGAATCCCCCACAGACACGCCCACAGCTGAGCCTGATCTTGCCAGTTCTTCACCTGGGGCCCAAGTGATTCTAGTGCATTGTGTCAAACTGACAACTAAAACTATCACTGGTGTCTGGAGAGATGGCTCAGTGGTTAACAGCACTGGCTGCTCTTGCAGAGAACCTGGGTTCAGTTCCCAGCACCTCCGAGGCAGTTCACGAGCATCTCTAACTCCAGTTCTAGGGCATCCACCACCCTGCTCCAGCCTCTGCAGGCGCTCCATGTATGTGGTTCATGCAAACATTCATACACATAAAATAAAAACAACTCCGTCTTCACAACAGCCAAAGCAAGCTGCCACTGATGAACTGATCAGAAAAGCAACAAAGGGGCTAGAAACTCTGAGTGTAAATGCATTGAGAATTTAAGAATATAGGAATGTAAGTACCCTTCTTTCCTAAGCCCCACATTTTAGTGCTTGGTTCTTATTAAAGGTGGGGGTAAAATGCTTGCGAGAGTAAAGAATTAATTTGATAATTGTTCCCAGAAGACTTGCATTTTAATTCCTCAGCAAATTCTTTCCCTAGAATTTGAGTCATTTTTTATTAAGGGGAGAGTAACAACATAGATTTGGTTATTTTAAAGAGTTATAATTCAATGACATTTAGTGCCTTGACATCATTGTATAATCACACCGACTCTCTGTGCGAATTTTTTTCTCTAGTATTTAACTCGCATACATGTTAGATTCTGTAAACTATTTTGATGCCTTTAAACTCCAGACAAAATCGTGACTCCAACTACAAATATTTTGGAATGTAACTGCCACCTTCCCTTCAGCAGCGTCAAACCACTTTAGACAGCTGAGTGTGTCTGGGTACTGCCAGGATGCTTTCCTAGTGATCAAATGGAGAAAACATTAAGGAATCCAGACAATTTTGTTGAAGATCAGGAGCTTCCTGACTTTGCACACTACATCACTGGTATTAGTCCTGCTACTTTTATACTCTGCCAGCTTGTTCTTCTTTGTCCACTCAATGGTGTTTGCTGACTGCCTGGGAGGCTAGGAAGAAGGTGTCAATCAAGCTCTGTATAGACAGGACTGAGCTACAGTCCTTGGAGTTCTCTCCATTGTTTGCCCTTGAGCTGAGATGCAGAAACTGTAATGGAGAGGTGGCTGCATGCTTTCAGGTGGACATTGGAAATTGTAGACACCTGGACTGTTATAGCACTCGTGGGCTCATTTTATGGCATGATTGATGCCAGACGAAGGTTGCCTGGGCAGACTGAGCACTTACTCATGTGAGAGTTTATAGTGGCATTCTGATAAGAAGAGTGCCATTGGGTAAATTGCAGCTGGGCTCAGAAAGTTCATCCACCAGAGATAGCTATGGGCAGCAGACATCTGTTTACTTCCTTGACCCCAGGACGGCTCATCATTCCCAGATGTGTGCACACTGAGGCAGAGCAAAGAAAATCAGGCTATGGGTCTTTTTTTTTTTTTTTAATAACTTGTCTGTGTCTTTTGGTTTCTCTAAAATCAATGTTTGTTTTTGCAGGGCCAGGCGCATACATATTATCAAACTCTGTCATAATGGTATGTCCAAGAATTTTTTGAGGAAAGAAAAGCAAAAGGAGTAAAGAGGTCTTTTATACAAGCCGCCCTCCCAGGCCTTGCACCTGTGCCCTTTAAAATTCTTTCAGCACTGATGAGGTAAATGGTTTTATTATATTGTGACCTTCTGGCCAAATCTCCCTTTATGGAGTGATGGCATTGAACAGTGTGACTCCAAATATTATAGATAGCATCCATACAACTAAGACACAAACCTAGTAACAATGACCATTTTATAGAAGGGGAGTATTTCCCTGGTTACTCTCAAAACATAGGTTAATCACCAAATGTTAAAATTAATCAGAAAGTCACCTACATGATGACTTTCCATGAGAAGAGGACAGTCGAACCTACTATTTGCTAAGTGCTGTCATTTTTTAAATTTTATTTTACTGTATCAGACTTTAAAAATCAGGATATCTAATTCAAACAAGCCACAGAAGCAGTGTGGCCCAATGTCATGTTTACACTGTGACTTAGCAGCTGCAGTCCATTTAAGGCAGACAGACCATTCTAATAACTCACTCTAATTAAACCCCCTCTCTGATAATGGCTCCTCCTGGGGTTATCCACTAAAGAGAGCTTTGAAGGGGGCTCAAGTTACCAACAAGAATGAAGATAACACATTGTCATGCTTCTTAGAAGTCTCTGTCCCCAGATACCCATCTCTCAGAGATTCCTATGGTTATTGTCTCCTTTTGACATTTTCCTGGAAAGCTTTTCATCAGATACCAAGACCAAAATGCTTAGAAGCCACCAAACTGCCCACACAGAAAAGCATTTCCGGCTCATCTCTCCTAGCATTCTAGTAGTATCTAGGACTGTC